>NC_053416.1:212500-290000 GCF_016859285.1 Xiphias gladius | reverse complement strand
CTTTTGAAACACAACAGAACATATCAAGACAGCAATAATCACCAATAATCACCAATAAACTGCAAAATCAAATTACCTCCACACATTTCTGATACTGCTATACCAGCATGAATACACACATTTACAAAACAAACACACCCAAGAGGGAGACGGAAGCTTAGTGAGGAAATAAGTCATCCTATCATCGCATCGGTCCGAAACGCTGACGTTGGCTGATTCTGAAACGTACAGTCGCTATTAACACGCTCCCCCTGTTTCAACTGGTTTCACTGGTTAAACTGGGTTCACTGGATCATGTTGTTCACCTGAGTGTGTCCGTGTGTGTGTGTTACATGAAGGACATTTTGTCTCAGTTTAATTGTGGAAACACACACACACACACTCATTGTACTGAGGAATTTAATTTACGGTGTGTGTGGGCCGGTTTTCTCAGACCTGTCAGTCACTGACCTGTGTGTATCCCGAACACTGTCACTTCGTGTGTGTGTGTGTGTGTGTGTGTGTGTGTGTGTGGCCGTGAACGACTGAGGCAGCAGGTGCGGTAACCACGGCAACTGGCCATGTGGTCAGTCACACAGACACTTTTAAATGTAAATAACTGTTATTAATATAATAATGCTGATGATGTGAGGTAACTATGGTAACTCTGACAATAGGACTTTAAAAAAGTAGCTCATTTTTTCATTTTATTGGGAAAACTATTATTTTCAGAAGCTGAAATTTTTTGGATCCCATATGTTTTTAAATGAACTGAGTTGCTTTTGCTCTTACAAACAAACAATAAAAATAAATTCATTAAACATGGTAAAAATTTGTCTGCAGAAAAATTGGAAATCAGATCAATGACCTCTTTATGGTTTTCATTATTATCTGCAAAGATTCTGTTATACATTTATTTATTTGATTTATTTTCTTTCATCTTATTAGTTTATTTAAATGAAAGTTTTTCTTCAGTCGAAGGAGTTGATAAAACGCTGCAGCCTCTTAACTGAATTGACTGAACGACTGATGTGAAGTTCAGCTCTAATTGTTATTATTTTTCTGTTGGATCAAATTTACCTCCGCCAAGGAGTTTCTGGTGGTCTGGTTGTCAGCAGGATTATGCAGAAACTACTGAACCGATTAGCACTGAACCTGGTGGGGGGATGGGACCTGGGTCCACAATGAACCCGTCACATTTTGGAGCAGATCCGGATCTTTTACTGTGAATTTGAATTTTTTCTGTGGAGTCTGGTGTATGTTGTTTGATTCTGGCCCTGGCGGAGGTCAGTGCCCTACCGAGGCTTTTCCTAGTATCGTATATTATCTAATATATACTGCAAAATATTTTGTGTTTGTTTTGAAGTATTACATAATTTACACTAATTTTTTTTTTACACTAATTTTTTGCAGTGTATTTCTTTTAAGAAATAAACTAAAATATAATAGCAGAACATGGAAATCAGTAAATTAAAACTTAAAATATTAACTGAGTTTCAAGGGAATATTTACAAGATTCAAGATTCAAAACACTTTACTGTCTATCGCATAGTAATAGAAAATTGTCTGAGAGGCTCACAAACAACATAAAAAACCATGAAATACTCATAAATAAATGAAACCGGGTGACAGACTATTACATTAAAATACTGTAAAGATAAATTATTTTGGATTCATAATGTGATATATTTAATGTAAACTCGACTGTTCTAACAGTTTTTCTCTCAGACTCGTCCTCTCTGTGTCTCCTTGTATCACACCAACGGTGTGTCTCCTAAAATCCTCCCCAGGGACGAGCGACACTGAATATAAAAGGCCTTCAGGAGAGAGAGAGATGAAACAGATTAATTCATGAAGTTAAAACATAAGATTAACCTGGAATATTAAGCGTGAGCAGAGTGGAGGAGGAAAGGACAGTATTGATTAATTATTGATGGCTGTCGAACTCTGTGTGTGCTCTTCTGTTTAAGGTGGAATCCCAGTCTTTTAAGGTGGTCAGCCGATTTATTTAAAGGGCCACTCCGCTCTGTTTTTCATGTTTTTGCCTCTCTCTCTCTCTCAGCTCTCGACCAGGTCGTCCTCCGAAGAGGACCCTGGGCGTGGCCACGATGACTGATGGATCCAGACTCCTCCCACATGGTCTGCTAAGCCCCACCCTGCTGGCACAAACAGGTGAGTGAATCAAACGACTTTTGGCTAAGATTTTTGGCCCAGTGTGCATCACGCGATGAACGCGGAAGATGCATCGACCGGGTTTGGCCACCTCGCAGCCCGGCGCTGTTCCTGGGGGGTCGGCCTGATCTAAATGACAAAAAGCCTTGAAGTTGTGGACCCACACTAGGACTGTGCCTCAGATGATTAATATGATTTGGGCGTGACGACCGATGGGACCTGGTTGGACCTGGTTGGACCAGGTCTGTTCCATTCAGGGTGGGCTGGTCTATTCTATTCTGGGTCAGTTGATGCAGACAGTCTGCAGATAAAATCCTATAGCGTGTCATATGGAAAGACTCTGATCTTCAGTCGTTCTCGTAAAGATTTTTTTTTATATCTGCGACTGATGTCGGCAATTGATGACGTCAACCTTGTGTCGCCGAGGGAGATGTACGGGTAAATAAACATCTTTCCCCGAAGCTCGCTCAGATCCGGGTCCCTCTGTGGGTTCTACAGTCCCACTCACTTCTCCATCCAGGGTCTCACCAGACTTTTTTCCACGAATGCTCCTGCACAGAAGCGGATCGAGCCGCTGGTGCCGTCCGTGTTTGTTTCGGCACGAGATCACATGACAGTCCGTGTTCTCGTGGATTTGTGGGGTCGTCGGCCTCCAGAACACCGGTTCATTTTTCAGTGTTTCCCAGTGGATTCTGTGAGACTGTGGTGGGTGGACCTCTGATCACCTCTCATGATTGTACATTTTATAGTGAGATGCTGTCTGGTGCACCTTGTTATACATAGTTTTTCACGACAAGCAGCCGGATATTTCAGTCGATATTCCTGAGGAGACTGACCGCTAATGTCGTTGCTAACGTTATCGTTACCCAACTAACTTAATGTTAGATTAACGATAATTGTCAGTGATAACTTCTGCAGTTACACTACCTGTTTGCTATGACGGACTAGTTTGGCCACACTGAGAGATTTTCGAGAATCTGGTCAAAGTATTATGAGAATTAAATTGTGATTGAGAAAAAAAGTCAAAATATTTAAAGAAAAAATCTTAATATTATGAGAATAAAATGACTGGGAGTGAGAGATGCTTCGCTGAAACAGCGGCGCAAAACACCACATTAGATTTCTCTTAGGTTATTGACTCACATAAAATCTGAAACAATCTCAAAGAAGCACAAAACGTGACCCGCAATTTCGGAAGAACCGTACTATCGGTCAAAAAGCTGATTTCAGACTATAAAGTCCAAAGTCCTGTGACCTGTTTAAAGACTGAATGACGTTTCTCCGAGCAAATGTTCCCAATGATTTCCAGTTATTTTCAATGGGCCCAGTAAAACTCACTTTTTCTTTCGATCGCTACCAAAGGTCACGTCACGGCGATCCCGATGAAGACCCACGTTTTGATGCGTTCAGTGGTCGTATGATCAATTAGCGTGGAATAAAAAGAATAACGACAAGTAAATTGATTGATGACTGATGATTATAATAAGTGTTCCCTGTGCATTCTACAGCAGACTCCCTTAATGATGATAATAATAACATTGTTAGTATTTGTAAATGTGAGCGGCTGGATGGTTGTAGGCAGGCAAATGAACATTTAACATAGTTTTTACCCTGAATTCAGCCTGTCAGGCAGATCTGATACCAACAAGCGAGGTTATTTAGTGAAGAAACAATATATTTATATTCCCTGGTTCTACAGAGCTGCAGTTTCTGTTCGTCTGAAACATTATACAGGGTGTTACTGTGTGTGTGTGTGTGTGTGATTAGAGCTATAATTAGCATGCTTAATTAGCAGATGTCAAAATGACTGACAGATTGGAGTCTCACCCGAAGCACTCTGTGTGTGTGTGTGTGTGTGTGTGTGTGTGTATTTGTCTGGCTATACATTGTGAGGACCAGCTTGAATTTTAAACCATTTGAGTGAGGACATTTTGGGGAAACTGAGGACATTTTGTCCAGTCCTCACACCTTCAAAGGGCTGTGTGAGGGTTCAGATCTGGTTTTAGGTCAGGGTTAGGGGCTAGGGAATGCATTATGTCAATGAGTGTCCTCACAAAGATAGAAGTACGCCTGCGTGTTGCTTTGGGTGACAAGTGTCAAGAATTTTATCTCCTCTTCAAAAAGCCGTGAAGAAAATCTGCTTAAGAAGATAAAACAAATGTGTCTGAGTGTTTGTAGGTTCTAATGATTGTTGTTGTTGAAGCTACACACAGACGAAGAGTCACAGCGACATCACAGTCAGATCTGCCCTTTGATTGGACGTTTCTGCACAGGTGACATCAGGACAGAACTTCCTTCTGAACCTGTCTTGTAAAAACGACCAAATAAAGAAGCAGAACATAAAATCCGTCAGAACCTCGGTCGGCTGGACCGGGTTCCAGAAAGACTAAAGCTCTCAGCCCAAACAGGAACTTTAGGATTTTCAAACTCAAAGACACCTTTTGACAGCTGCAACGATTACTCAAGGAATCGATTAGTTGATAGAAAACTAATCGGCAACTATTTGATAATCATTTACGTGCCAAATGTTCTGTGCTCCAAGTTTCTCAAATGCAAGGAGTTGCTGATTTTCCCTGTTTCATATCACTGTTAACGGAATATTTTCGGACTGTTGGTCAAAACAAGACTTCTGAAGACACCGACCTGGAACTGTGATACGCATCGTTTGTGCTATTGCAGGGACTAAACGATTAATGGAGAAAATCAACGGTAGATCAGTCGATAATGAAAACAATCGTTAGTTGCAGATGATTACGTTCATAATTTAACTGATAAAAAATATATTAACATTACCTGCCATCCATTGACTAGAAACAAAAGGGAGTTGGACCACCGCAATTTCAAGTGAAAGTATTCGTTATTAAAATTTTAATTAACTCATGAATTTCTTGCTCAGTTACTTAATTTACTTTGATTTTGCGGAACTTAACGTCCTCGTTTAATAAATGCTTTTATTATGGAAAAACGTGTGTGTAACCTAATTAAGGATTAAGGGACTATTGATTGTTAACACGTCCAGTAATTGATAGATTTTCATCCACAGTGTCTATTCGAAAGTTTGATTCGAGGCGGAAAGTAATGGGATTGGTTCTTGGTACAATGTCCACTTTCAATTTTGCACCACTTATTTGGATCTGGGTCCCGGGTTCCGGGAGAGTTCCAGGACCAGGTTTTGGATGTCACTCAGGCCCCAGTTGTCAACGCTGGTTACCAGTTACCAGTTACCAGTAACTAATCCTGCTGGTAACTTAACTGGAAGCACCGGGTAGTTTTGGTAAATGTTGGTTGGTTTGGCACGATATGAAGACTAAGACCCTTCTCCACGACGAGGTGGGGATTCCCAGACGGTCTCCTACTGAAGCCCCCTTTTTTTTTATAGGACGGTCTTTAGGCGGGTATTTGCCGTCTCATTGGCCAGCCAATTAAATCCACCGGAGTCTGTCACCTGTAAACATGCAGTGTTCACTGATGGAAGCCGGTTCAAGCATTTCAAACCACGAAAACCAACAAGAACAGTGAAGTCTTCAATGTTTCTGTTCAGCAGTTTTAATTCAACAGAGACGCTCCAATGGTCACAGAGGACGAACCACATACCAAACCTTTCACCTCCGTCACCTCCCTGACAGATCTGACAGCTTAATGAAAACACCGCGCACACACACACACACACACACACACACACACACACACACACACACACACACACAGTTTTTTATTAAAAATACTCAAACTGCCACATTTCTTGACCGAGGTCAGAGACGGAGAGATCAAACGAACAAGAAAATTATTAACTGCGCACACACACACACACACACACACACACACACACACACACACACACACACACACACACACACACAGTTAATTAAAATGTTGTAAAGGTTGAGTATAAACTGAGGATAAAGTCTCGTTGTCCTGCGGTGGTGGTTGGAGTCAGTGTGAGAACAAAACAAAGTCACTGAACTGGCTGGAGTCACTCTGCTGTAAATGTCTCTGCAAACCTACGAGTGACTTTATTTTGCTGTGGAGTCGTCACGCACGACACCCAAACGTCAACAAAGTGTCCTGCACATTTGCAGCATGAGATCATTTCATCTTGCGTTAATCTTAATGTTTCACTAATTACATAAAGCTGCATATTTGTGACTCATACGGACTTGTAAATTTATTTATGTTTATACCAAATCTGCAGATTATTTTTTCAATTAATTGGTTTGTCATTCCATCTATAAGGCGCCAGAAAATATTAAAAAATGCCTGTGATAGTTTCCCACGGACCAAGGTGGCATCTTCAGATCACTAACTAACAGTGCAGTAGATAATGATATATGACAAAGAAAAACATTGAAACTTAACGACCTGGAACCAGCGAACGTTTGGTGTTTCTGCTTAAAAAATGACTGACACGATTATTTGATTGTTAAAATAGCCGCTGATTCATTTTGACTAATCGATTCATCGTTGCAGGTCTAATTAAGACTGAAATCGTGTTTTCTCCAAAACGTACCTGTTTTTTAGGAAAGCACAGTAATATTTAAATTAATTCTGTAGCAGACAGGGCTGAGTGTTGGACACAGTGAGACAGTGACTGATGGGTCTATCGCCGAAACTGCAGTGTCTTCTCCAGGTCAAAGCAAACAGTCACTAGACACGAAACAAAACAACTGTGAATTTAGTTTGTTTGATAAATGTGTTTCTGTAAAATTTAAATGAAATAAAGCCGAGTTTTTATTCCCTGATGATCAGACAGGAAACGGCCTGTTTTCAGTGACAGTAGAGACAATTTAGACAGAAAACAAGATGAATTTATCAAACTGACGTGTTTATTTACTGTCTGTGTATGTTTGTGTATGACAAGCAGTGTTGCGTTGCATTTCCTGTTTGGGGGTTTCACCACCTGAAAGCGTTCTGTAATAGACTCTGTGGTTTGAGAAATTATTCTGATGCCCAAAATATTTTTTTTTTTATAGAAGTAGGGAAGAACCAAAGATTTATGTCATTTTGTGTTTTGGCTGTAAAGTCTGTCCACCATTTGATGTGTAGTCCAACCTGCCCGATGGAAACATGACTTCCTCAATAAAAGACAGAAATAAAGACTCTGGATGCTCCAATCCGTTTTTTTGGCCCCAGTCCGAGTCCTTTAATATGGGTGTCTGGTCACATACTTCAAATACTTCGAATTATCTTAACGGCACAGCTGCCCAGAGCCCGGTCAAGTTAAAATAAGCAGTACACTTGAGGTAGAACTGTATGTTTGATCGTTGAATAACTCATCAGTTCTTTCTTTTAATTGTTTGAGTCAGTGTCCGGTTTCATCTTAAATTATACATCGACATCAGTTAATAAAGACAGAACTGGAGCCCCAGGATTCAGTGTCGCGCCACCGTCTCTAGACACATAGTGCAGCTCTTAGCCCCATTTTCTTACAGTACGTAACCACAGCTCAAAGATGGTGTATGTCCTTAGCGTATATCTCGTATATCTCAATTTTATGTAAATAGTAAAACTATTGAAGAACATAACAAAGACCACATAAATTGTACAGTTAAAGGCGAGTTTCTATCACACATTTGTGAATGCTTATTGCAATTCTTTGAATGTCCATAACATAATTGAAAGAGAGCGGATATCGCAAAATTTCATGTATCGTAAATGTATGTACAAATATATACTACAAGTCCCATGCTATCTTGTAGGACACGTTTGAGCCGAACACAAGAGACAGAAGTTTTGCATTCCAGGCTACCCCCAAAAGATGCACCCCCCCACCCCACCGGGACTCTTTTCTTTCCCACTGTTGTAAATTAGTTGAGAGTCCATTTGGCCGTTCTAAAACTTATCTGGTGTTTACACTCAAAAACAATCAGAGACGTCTTGGAGGAAGCAGAAGATAAGACCGGATTAACACGTACCGGCTAATGGCCTTGGAGAGCTGCGGTTGAAGTCACACAAGCTCCACTAGCGACAGGGGGCTTCAGCCTGCTGTGCCCCTGTGAATTCAGAAATTACAACTGGCTTCTCTATACAAACGTGATTCTAAGTTTACCACTTTTTTACCAGCTGCTTCATGTGATGGTCAGACTTTGGTTTGCTCACCTGTTGCATACTTTACCTGCCAAACTGCAGTCATACAGTGACATTATCATTCGTAGCATCACTGTGTGTGTAGTTAGCGTCTTGTTGTTTTATTGTTGTGTCGTTCTGCGTTAGTGTGTGTGTAATAAATGATTTACGTATAAAGTCGTTGCCTTGGTTTTCCGTAACTTACTTTCAGTCGCTTTACGCATCTGATTCTTTGTTGCTTGTTCCTCTAAGTTCAGGTTAATTCTTTCCCAAAGTTAAATTGCGCGTTATACCCACTCTTGACTGGGCACCAAGAGAAACTGTTTTATAGTTGTAGTTGTACTAACTCTGAGATTATATCGGTGGACGAATAATTAAATTGGTTCGCATGTTAATTCGGAGTCATATTTCCCCAAATTAAGGTAATTTTCCCTACAATATATTGCATATAACTATAACGTACATACATATGTTGTTGCAACTAAAGTAGAGCTTATGTTGCAAATTTGTGTACATTTAATATTTTTCCTTTTTTTTTTGTGGCATTTTTGCTTTATAGGATAGTCTTCGTAGAGAGAGACAGGAAAGGCAGTGGAGAGAGGGGACGACATGCAAAGGGCCCGGGTCGGATTCAAACCCAGGCCACTGCAGTAGGGACTAAGGCTGTAGTCTCCTGTTCGACTGGTCGATTGGCTGGTTGATCTGCTCTCGTCCAGTCGCCAGTGCTACTTTCATTAGGAGCAAAGCGCTACATCAACAGTCTTCCGGGATTAATCTGTTATTTACTGCGGTGGTTGGAGGGACAGACTACCTGTGAGAACGGGGTAACCTGCCCGACCTGATGGAGGTTGCTAGGTTTAACTTCTTTAACGTTTACTGAACGTTTACTGGGGGTCGGCTTCAAACTAATTGAGACCATGTCAAAAAAGTCGTCGGTGTGGCTGCATTTTGTTAAAACAGATGATCAAAAAGTCGAGTGTAAACTTTGCAAACAGCAGTTCACAGCTCAACAACCAACATGCATTCACGTAAAAACAGGAGGCTAACTTGTCTACGTGACGATCCTCCATCAACTTTCCTGTTTAACGCTTGAAGCCTTGAGTGAATGTTCCTCAACAGCTCTTCCTACCCAAAAAAAAACACATTTTAACCCATTTCCCGAGATGTGCCTCTGGTTCCGAATCAAAATAAAGATGAACTAGACACAGAGGTGCAGTTAATTAAAACAAATTCACTTTTAAAACGTCAATGTTATAGGAATTCAAACTAACACGTAACTCATTTGAAATTTCACAGCCCTAATGCCAACAACTTGCTTCCAGTCTTTATGCTAAGCTAAGCTAACCATCTCCTGGATTCATCTGTACTGGACACCTTCAGAGATGAAGCACTGAACTGATCTGAAGCCTGTTTCGAAGTCTCCTGACATTAAATGTTCCAGTTTTCATTAACAGAATAAAATCAGAATCTCCTGCAGGGAAACTCTGAGAACAAAAAGATAAAAACTTTCTTCGTGTTTTTGTTCATCAGAAGCTGTTTAATGAGCTGGAGGGTTGGGGGGTCGCTGTCCGTTTGTTAGCAGGAGTCCCTCGTTAATTCTAATTGAATTAATTAGAGGAGGTGATTAATTGGGCCAAGTGGCCGCAGGGAGATAGAGGTGGTCGAGAGACACCGACAGTCACTGGAGACTCTCAAGCTGCCAGAGTTATTAATTATTGATCAATCACCAACTTCTAAAAACATTTGGAACATTTACCCGCGTCATCACCTCCCCGATCTCCCCTTCTCTATAGAAAAAAATGTTGAGGCACTAAAATGTACAATAAACTGTTAGATGATTTCATTAAGCACATATTCACAAATAGCTGCACATCCACTGCTCAGATTAAATGTCCTGATCTTATAGATTTCATCGACCCCATTATCTGCCCTCTAGCGCCACCTTCAACATAAACTTTACATTTTTAGCTCCACTACTGCTCAGACTCTAAGAGCAGATAAATCATAAGGATGTTGTTAGTTCTTGTTATGGCGGCAATGAACTATGCAGCCTGTAGGGGACGCCATCGGGACTAGAATTATTGACCTCAAATAGATAAAAGCATCATTAAAGGAGTGTGTATGTGGATTCTATGCATATCAAGGATCAGGAAGAATGTAATATATGTACAGTATATACATAACGTGTATATACATATATTCACACAGGGGGGGTCCAAAAGTCTGAGACACTTCTCATTCTTCCAAATATGCACATGTTGCAAATTTATGTATGTAACCGCAACTCAAGCAGCGTTCATATTGAAAAATGTGCCGTTACTGCATTTGTGTGCTGCTTTAACTAAAACACAAGGAAAATGTATAATAATGTATAACGAGAGGAGAGTGTATATCGCTAATTTGCATATATTACAAGTTTATATACGGAATTAAACGTATCACGGATTAATGCATGGCCATAATTACAATTTAAGGAGAGCGTACATCACAAATTTGCGTAGTGTAAATGTATATATGGATATAATCACAATTGAAGGCGAGTATACATCGCAAACTTGCATTTCACATTTATTGCAAATTTATGTACGTATGTAAACGCAACTCAAGGAGAGCGTATTTTGCAGATTAACTTTAATTGTAAAAAGCAGATTTCCGTGCAGTTGTAACCAAAACTCGATGGAAAATGCTTAAGAACGTTTTTACTTGAGTAAATCCCTAATTTGCAGTTTCATGTATACATGAGGTAGCAGCTCTAGGAGCGTCTTTGTCGTAAACTTACACGTGTATGTAGCCGTAGCTACATACAGTAGATATGTACATTCAGCTATTTTATTACTACACAAGAAATAACAAAACCCACAGATTAGATCATCAGTAAAGCTCCTGGTCTGAGTCCAGCTCTCTGCTAGCACTAAAGAGAACTCAGTGCTAATGCTAAGTTTGACTCCATGATCTGTCCTGTAGCGCCCCCCTCAGGACAACCTGAACATGTTCAGAAATCGTCAGTTGTTGACCTCAGCTCTCTGCAGGTCTAACGGCGGCGGCGATGGCCGAGGCCCTGAAGCTGCAGAAGATGAGGATGATGATGGGTTTCCACGGAAACAGTGATCAGCAGCGACATCACAACGGAGCCGAGTCTGAGAACGACGACACAGGTATGAGACGTGACATCATATGACTTCATCATCATGCTGGTCTCTTAATCTCCTCCTCTCCTCTCCTTGTCACCTTGTCACCTTCTCTCCTCCCCTCTCCTTGTCTCCCTTTCCTGTAGGAGGCAGTGAAGGATCCTGGGAGAAGGAGCAGCGTCTCCTCCCTCCTCCCTCCTCGGTGGTAGTGCCTCCTGCTGGTTCAGCATCTCTCCACCTCAACACTCTGCAGCAACACAGCTCCCTTTTGGCCAACCGTGAGTCACAGCTGTCCTCTGATTGGATACCGGATGATTGTTAGCTTAGCATCGTAGCACCTCAGTACATTATATCGACCCTGTCTGTCTCTGTTGTTCTGCCTCCTCAGGTCTGTCCGACATTCCCTTTATGGTCATGCCACACCCCTTCCTCCCTGTGGGCCTGCCCCCTGCTAGCGTTGCCATGGCGATGAACCAGATGAGTCAGCTGAGTGGTTTGGCAAACATGTCCGCCGTGTCGCAGGTCCAGAGAGAAGAGGGCAAGGTGGTAGCTAACCCCCGCTCATGCTAACATTGGGAATGCCAACGGAGCTAATGCTAACAGCATTTATATTAACAGTACTAATGCCAGCATGCGTTAAAGCAACTAAGTTAATACTAAAATAGCTACTGCTAATAGTGCTAATGCTAAGTTCGACAGGAAAAAAAAGAAAGTGCTGATGCTTAAAGTGTTAACAGTTCTCATGCTAACAGGGATAACGTTGACAGCACCAATCCCAACGGTGCTAATGCTAACTGCTTCCAGTGTGTTCAGGATTCTCCTCTGGGAAGCCCCTCCCCCAGCCCCTCCCCTAGTGATGATGAGCTCCACCCACCAGAACCAACCAGCCAATCACCCTCCAGAGCATCTTCATCATCGTCATCATCACCTCTTCCTCCTGCACACGCGCCAGCGCTGGGTCAGCACACACACACACACACACACACACAGGCGCACACGCCCACACACAGTGATGGACATGTTTCTGAAGTGTGTGTTTCTGTGTGTAACTCCACAGGTGAGGTCGCTGAAAACATTAAAAAGGTGTTGAAGGAAAAAGGTAGGGGTGTGTTTCAGTGTCTCAGTGTTTGTGTATTTGTGGGGACGCAGCAGATGGGACCACGGGAACGTGTCCTGAGGCGTTTTCATACAGACTCTAGTTGTTCTGATTTTTTATTCATGAACTCTCTCTCTCCTTCCATTGCTTATTTATGCCTCCTTGCTTCCTTCCCTTGTATCCTCTCCTCTCTCCTTCACGCTTATGTGTCTTTGTTTTGAGTTAATGGATGAGTAAAGTTTAATAGACTAATATATCTGGGTTTTTTTTTGTTATTTAGATATTGTAATGACCCAAGAAAGATTCTGACACATCATTTCTGTGTTTTATGGGATTGTATGTGCATATTTAATTAGGGAGTCTATGTTTCCTTTATGTTATGTTCCTGTATCCCCACCAAACTAAATGAAAAAGTTGGTTACAAAAAAGGAGAAGAAGTTGAAGCTACAGTTTTCAGATTTTTTTGTATATTTTGTTGAAACTTTGTCTGATATGATGGGAGGACTGGATGAGGAGAGAAAAAAGACAACATAAATAATAGAAAACAGCCTTAAGTTCACCTTGACCTATTATTTCTAACCTGAATGTCCAAAATGTCCTTAGTTTTCGAAACACAAACTGGTCTTCACAAAGTCAGAACTACAAGAATGCAAACACACACAGAAAGAGCTCATTAATTATGCACACAGGAAGCTTTTGTCCAACTTCTACAAAACCCAATTAAATATTCATGATGTTGTTTATTCACTTTTGGTTTCTTTTGTCTTTACCTTGTTTTTACCTGCAGATGACAGCCTTTTGCCCCTCCCCCTCCTCAAACCAAACTATGAGAAGCTGTCGCTCGGCTCCCAGCCGCTGTCGATCAACCACCCAAACCCCGCCTTCGCCCCATTCCTATTGGCCGAGGGTCTGTCGTCCATGGAGACGCTGCTGACCAACATACAGGTGAAAGAGATTTAACTGGTGACGCACCAGTAGCTCACCTGGCTAAGTGAGTACCATTAAGGCTGAGGTGCTCAATGTCTCCCCTCTCTCCTTACTTGTCTTTGTCCATGGCTGTCCAGAAAGAGTTAACTGAAATAAAGTAGAGACGATAATGTAGAGATAATAACATAGAGGCGAAGTGGAGACGGTAACAAAGAGATATTAATGCACAGATAACAAAGGTGTAGGGATAAGAGCGTATAGACATAAACAAAGAGTAATGTAGAGATGGTAACTTCAAGGACATGACGTGGGTATTTCTTTGTTTTACCTCAGGGTCTCCTCAAGGTGGCGGTGGAGAGCGCTCGTTCTCATGACAAACAGAACCAACTGGAGAGGAAAGAGTTAAAGCTGGAGCTGGAGCGAGAGAGAGACGCCCGACAGACGCTACAGAGACAGCTGAGCTCTGAACTACAGACCAGAGGTGAGACAGGCTACGCCGTAAAACTACAGACCAGAGGTGAGACAGGCTACGCTGTAAAAGTACAGACCAGAGGTGAGACAGGCTACGCTGTAAAACTACAGACACTACAGAGACAGCTGAGCTCTGAACTACAGACCAGAGGTGAGACAGGCTACGCTGTAAAACTACAGACCAGAGGTGAGACAGGCTACGCTCTAAAAGTATGGACCAGAGGTGAGACAGGCTACGCTGTAAAACTACAGACACTACAGAGACAGCTGAGCTCTGAACTACAGACCAGAGGTGAGACAGGCTACGCCGTAAAACTACAGACCAGAGGTGAGACAGGCTACGCCGTAAAAGACCAGAGGTGAGACAGGTTACGCTGTAAAACTACAAACCAGAGGTGAGACAGGCTTCGCCGTAAAACTACAGACCAGAGGTGAGACAGGCTACGCTGTAAAAGTACAGACCAGAGGTGAGACAGGCTACGCTGTAAAACTACAGACACTACAGAGACAGCTGAGCTCTGAACTACAGACCAGAGGTGAGACAGGCTACGCTGTAAAACTACAGACCAGAGGTGAGACAGGCTACGCTCTAAAAGACCAGAGGTGAGACAGGTTACGCTGTAAAACTACAGACCAGAGGTGAGACAGGCTACGCCGTAAAACTACAGACCAGAGGTGAGACAGGCTACGCTGTAAAACTACAGACCAGAGGTGAGACAGGCTACGCTGTAAAAGTATGGACCAGAGGTGAGACAGGCTACGCTGTAAAACTACAGACACTACAGAGACAGCTGAGCTCTGAACTACAGACCAGAGGTGAGACAGGCTACGCTGTAAAACTACAGACCAGAGGTGAGACAGGCTACGCTCTAAAAGTACAGACCAGAGGTGAGACAGGCTACGCTGTAAAACTACAGACACTACAGAGACAGCTGAGCTCTGAACTACAGACCAGAGGTGAGACAGGCTACGCTGTAAAACTACAGACCAGAGGTGAGACAGGCTACGCCGTAAAAGACCAGAGGTGAGACAGGTTACGCTGTAAAACTACAAACCAGAGGTGAGACAGGCTTCGCCGTAAAACTACAGACCAGAGGTGAGACAGGCTACGCTGTAAAACTACAGACCAGAGGTGAGACAGGCTACGCCGTAAAACTACAGACCAGAGGTGAGACAGGCTACGCTGTTAAACTACAGACACTACAGAGACAGCTGAGCTCTGAACTACAGACCAGAGGTGAGACAGGCTACGCTGTAAAAGTACAGACCAGAGGTGAGACAGGCTACGCTCTAAAAGTACAGACCAGAGGTGAGACAGGCTACGCTGTAAAACTACAGACACTACAGAGACAGCTGAGCTCTGAACTACAGACCAGAGGTGAGACAGGCTACGCTGTAAAACTACAGACCAGAGGTGAGACAGGCTACGCCGTAAAACTACAGACCAGAGGTGAGACAGGCTACGCTGTAAAAGTACAGACCAGAGGTGAGACAGGCTACGCTGTAAAACTACAGACCAGAGGTGAGACAGGCTACGCTGTAAAAGTACAGACACTACAGAGACAGCTGAGCTCTGAACTACAGACCAGAGGTGAGACAGGCTACGCTGTAAAACTACAGACCAGAGGTGAGACAGGCTACGCTGTAAAACTACAGAGCAGAGGTGAGACAGGCTACGCTGTAAAAGTACAGACCAGAGGTGAGACAGGCTACGCTGTAAAACTACAGACCAGAGGTGAGACAGGCTACGCCGTAAAACTACAGACCAGAGGTGAGACAGGCTACGCTGTAAAAGTACAGACCAGAGGTGAGACAGACTACGCTGTAAAACTACAGACGCTACAGAGACAGCTGAGCTCTCAACTACAGACCAGAGGTGAGACAGGCTACGCCGTAAAACTACAGACCAGAGGTGAGACAGGCTACGCCGTAAAACTACAGACCAGAGGTGAGACAGGCTACGCTGTAAAAGTACAGACCAGAGGTGAGACAGGCTACGCTGTAAAACTACAGACCAGAGGTGAGACAGGCTACGCTGTAAAACTACAGACACTACAGAGACAGCTGAGCTCTGAACTACAGACCAGAGTTGAGACAGGCTACGCTCTAAAAGTACAGACCAGAGGTGAGACAGGCTACGCTGTAAAACTACAGACACTACAGAGACAGCTGAGCTCTGAACTACAGACCAGAGGTGAGACAGGCTACGCTGTAAAACTACAGACCAGAGGTGAGACAGGCTACGCTGTAAAACTACAGAGCAGAGGTGAGACAGGCTACGCTGTAAAAGTACAGACCAGAGGTGAGACAGGCTACGCTGTAAAACTACAGACACTACAGAGACAGCTGAGCTCTGAACTACAGACCAGAGGTGAGACAGGCTACGCTGTAAAACTACAGACCAGAGGTGAGACAGGCTACGCTGTAAAAGTACAGACCAGAGGTGAGACAGGCTACGCTCTAAAAGTACAGACCAGAGGTGAGACAGGCTACGCTGTAAAACTACAGACACTACAGAGACAGCTGAGCTCTGAACTACAGACCAGAGATGAGACAGGCTACGCTGTAAAAGTACAGACCAGAGGTGAGACAGGCTACGCTGTAAAACTACAGACCAGAGGTGAGACAGGCTACGCTGTAAAACTACAGACACTACAGAGACAGCTGAGCTCTGAACTACAGACCAGAGGTGAGACAGGCTACGCTGTAAAACTACAGACCAGAGGTGAGACAGGCTACGCCGTAAAACTACAGACCAGAGGTGAGACAGGCTACGCTGTAAAAGTACAGACCAGAGGTGAGACAGGCTACGCTGTAAAACTACAGACCAGAGGTGAGACAGGCTATGCTGTAAAAGTACAGACCAGAGGTGAGACAGGCTACGCTGTAAAACTACAGACACTACAGAGACAGCTGAGCTCTGAACTACAGACCAGAGGTGAGACAGGCTACGCTGTAAAAGTACAGACCAGAGGTGAGACAGGCTACGCTCTAAAAGTACAGACCAGAGGTGAGACAGGCTACGTTGTAAAACTACAGACCAGAGGTGAGACAGGCTACGCCGTAAAACTACAGACCAGAGGTGAGACAGGCTACGCTGTAAAAGTACAGACCAGAGGTGAGACAGACTACGCTGTAAAACTACAGACGCTACAGAGACAGCTGAGCTCTGAACTACAGACCAGAGTTGAGACAGGCTACGCTGTAAAACTACAGACCAGAGGTGAGACAGGCTACGCTGTAAAAGTACAGACCAGAGGTGAGACAGGCTACGCTGTAAAACTACAGACACTACAGAGACAGCTGAGCTCTGAACTACAGACCAGAGGTGAGACAGGCTACGCTGTAAAACTACAGACCAGAGGTGAGACAGGCTACGCCGTAAAACTACAGACCAGAGGTGAGACAGGCTACGCTGTAAAAGTACAGACCAGAGGTGAGACAGGCTACGCTGTAAAACTACAGACCAGAGGTGAGACAGGCTATGCTGTAAAAGTACAGACCAGAGGTGAGACAGGCTACGCTGTAAAACTACAGACACTACAGAGACAGCTGAGCTCTGAACTACAGACCAGAGGTGAGACAGGCTACGCTGTAAAAGTACAGACCAGAGGTGAGACAGGCTACGCTCTAAAAGTACAGACCAGAGGTGAGACAGGCTACGTTGTAAAACTACAGACCAGAGGTGAGACAGGCTACGCCGTAAAACTACAGACCAGAGGTGAGACAGGCTACGCTGTAAAAGTACAGACCAGAGGTGAGACAGACTACGCTGTAAAACTACAGACGCTACAGAGACAGCTGAGCTCTGAACTACAGACCAGAGTTGAGACAGGCTACGCTGTAAAACTACAGACCAGAGGTGAGACAGGCTACGCTGTAAAAGTACAGACCAGAGGTGAGACAGGCTACGCTGTAAAACTACAGACACTACAGAGACAGCTGAGCTCTGAACTACAGACCAGAGGTGAGACAGGCTACGCTGTAAAACTACAGACCAGAGGTGAGACAGGCTACGCCGTAAAACTACAGACCAGAGGTGAGACAGGCTACGCTGTAAAAGTACAGACCAGAGGTGAGACAGGCTACGCTGTAAAACTACAGACACTACAGAGACAGCTGAGCTCTGAACTACAGACCAGAGGTGAGACAGGCTACGCTGTAAAAGTACAGACCAGAGGTGAGACAGGCTACGCTCTAAAAGTACAGACCAGAGGTGAGACAGGCTACGTTGTAAAACTACAGACCAGAGGTGAGACAGGCTACGCCGTAAAACTACAGACCAGAGGTGAGACAGGCTACGCTGTAAAAGTACAGACCAGAGGTGAGACAGACTACGCTGTAAAACTACAGACACTACAGAGACAGCTGAGCTCTGAACTACAGACCAGAGGTGAGACAGGCTACGCTGTAAAACTACAGACCAGAGGTGAGACAGGCTACGCTGTAAAAGTACAGACCAGAGGTGAGACAGGCTACGCTGTAAAACTACAGACACTACAGAGACAGCTGAGCTCTGAACTACAGACCAGAGGTGAGACAGGCTACGCTGTAAAACTACAGACCAGAGGTGAGACAGGCTACGCCGTAAAACTACAGAGCAGAGGTGAGACAGGCTACGCTGTAAAAGTACAGACCAGAGGTGAGACAGGCTACGCTGTAAAACTACAGACACTACAGAGACAGCTGAGCTCTGAACTACAGACCAGAGGTGAGACAGGCTACGCTGTAAAAGTACAGACCAGAGGTGAGACAGGCTACGCTCTAAAAGTACAGACCAGAGGTGAGACAGGCTACGCTCTAAAAGTACAGACCAGAGGTGAGACAGGCTACGCTGTAAAACTACAGACACTACAGAGACAGCTGAGCTCTGAACTACAGACCAGAGGTGAGACAGGCTACGCTGTAAAACTACAGACCAGAGGTGAGACAGGCTACGCCGTAAAACTACAGACCAGAGGTGAGACAGGCTACGCTCTAAAAGTACAGACCAGAGGTGAGACAGGCTACGCTGTAAAACTACAGACCAGAGGTGAGACAGGCTACGCTGTAAAAGTACAGACCAGAGGTGAGACAGGCTACGCTGTAAAACTACAGACACTACAGAGACAGCTGAGCTCTGAACTACAGACCAGAGGTGAGACAGGCTACGCTGTAAAAGTACAGACCAGAGGTGAGACAGGCTACGCTCTAAAAGTACAGACCAGAGGTGAGACAGGCTACGCTGTAAAACTACAGACACTACAGAGACAGCTGAGCTCTGAACTACAGACCAGAGGTGAGACAGGCTACGCTGTAAAACTACAGACCAGAGGTGAGACAGGCTACGCCGTAAAACTACAGACCAGAGGTGAGACAGGCTACGCTGTAAAAGTACAGACCAGAGGTGAGACAGACTACGCTGTAAAACTACAGACGCTACAGAGACAGCTGAGCTCTCAACTACAGACCAGAGGTGAGACAGGCTACGCTGTAAAACTACAGACACTACAGAGACAGCTGAGCTCTGAACTACAGACCAGAGGTGAGACAGGCTACGCTGTAAAAGTACAGACCAGAGGTGAGACAGGCTACGCGTGAGACAGGCTACGCTGTAAAAGTACAGACCAGAGGTGAGACAGGCTACGCTGTAAAAGTACAGACCAGAGGTGAGACAGGCTACGCTGTAAAACTACTGACACTACAGAGACAGCTGAGCTCTGAACTACAGACCAGAGGTGAGACAGGCTACGCTGTAAAACCACAGACCAGAGGTGAGACAGGCTACGCTGTAAAACTACAGACCAGAGGTGAGACAGGCTACGCCGTAAAACTACAGACCAGAGGTGAGACAGGCAATGCTGTAAAACTACAGAGCAGAAGTGAGACAGGGTACACTGTAAAACTACAGACCAGAGGTGAGACAGGCTACGCTGTAAAAGTACAGACCAGAGGTGAGACAGGCTACGCTGTAAAACTACAGACGCTACAGAGACAGCTGAGCTCTGAACTACAGACCAGAGGTGAGACAGGATACGCTGTAAAACTACAGACCAAAGGTGAGACAGGCTACGCTGTAAAACTACAGACCAGAGGTGAGACAGGCTACGCTGTTAAAGTACAGACCAGAGGTGAGACAGGCTACGCTGTAAAAGTACAGACCAGAGGTGAGACAGGCTACGCTGTAAAACTACAGACACTACAGAGACAGCTGAGCTCTGAACTACAGACCAGAGGTGAGACAGGGTACACTGTAAAACTACAGACCAGAGGTGAGACAGGCTACGCTGTAAAAGTACAGACCAGAGGTGAGACAGGCTACGCTGTAAAACTACAGACGCTACAGAGACAGCTTAGCTCTGAACTACAGACCAGAGGTGAGACAGGATATGCTGTAAAACTACAGACCAAAGGTGAGACAGGCTACGCTGTAAAACTACAGACCAGAGGTGAGACAGGCTACGCTGTTAAAGTACAGACCAGAGGTGAGACAGGCTACGCTGTTAAAGTACAGACGAGAGGTGAGACAGGCTACGCTGTAAGACTACAGACACTACAGAGACAGCTGAGCTCTGAACTACAGACCAGAGGTGAGACAGGATACGCTGTAAAACTACAGACCAGAGGTGAGACAGGCTATGCTGTAAAACTACAGAGCAGAGCTGTAAAAGCGGTTGTGTATAGATGAATCAGGAAAGATGTTGCAGTAAATACATTTAGGTAAAAATACTTTGGTAGAGACTGTCATAACGTCATTTTATTCTAAGCAAAACTGTTCATATATAAAACGTATTTTAAGACTGCCTCTCCTTTTCCTCGTCCTCCTCCTTCTCAGTGTCGATCCAGAGGAGGCTGAAGAAGGAGAAGAAGGCGAAGAGGAAGCTGCAGGAGGCGTTAGATTTCGAGTCGCGGCGGAGAGAGCAGGTGGAGAGAGCGCTCAAACACTCCGACTCCCTCACAGGTGACCAGATACAACACTACTCCTTTCATTTCTGCTCCTCCTCACACATCTCTCCTCTTTCTCCTCCACGGGTTTTAGAAAAACTTCATCTGATCGTTTAAAGCTACAGTGGCTGAATGATGAGCTCTGGCTCGTGTAGTTTTCTCTGATTACAGGATGAAAAGTAAGAAGTACTCTGTTTCCTTAAGTAAAAGTAGCAGTAAAACAGTATAAAATACTCCATTACAAGTAAAAGTCCTGCATTCAAAATTGAGTAAAAGTACAGAAATACTATCAACAAAATGTCCACGTAAAAGTACTCCGTAGAAGAATGAACCCTGTGAGTGTTATTTTAAGTGATAATAGTTTTCTGGATTATTTTACTGTATAATGTATTTAAATACACGTAAGCAGTATTTTGATGTTGTAGTGTGTAGAGGCAGAGCTAGTTTAAATGTCTTTATATACTTTTGTGTAATTTAGTTTATAAGACCGATTTTTATAGGGCTGCAACTAACTATTATTTTCATGATTGATTATTCATCCATCAATCAATCAATCAGTTAAAGTTTGGTTAAGAAAATGCCCATCGGGATATGTTAGAAGGCGATGTCTTGTTTTGTCCGACAATTTAATATACTGTAAGAGCAACTCTCACAATGGAGTCTTCAAGTGTTCAAAAATAAAAAAACGAGGGGTCAGTTTTCAAGATAGTCGCAGGTTAATTAATTAATTGCCGCTCTAGTATTTTAAGAGGGCATCACTGGTTTGATGTGTACATGTTCATCTGAAAGGTAACCAGTAAAAAAGAAAAAAGCTGTCACATAAATTTTGTGCTGTAAAAAGTCCTGTATTTTTATCTGAAATGTGGTGGAGCAGAAGCAGAAAGTCAAATAATACTTTATTCTCGAGTGTACACTAAATGAAATGTACTCGGTTATTTTCCACCGCTGGTCAGAACTCTGAGATGCAGAAGTCAGATTTAGGAGAAAATATACAGACCTTCAGTTAGTTTCCCCGCATCAGCTGAGGCAATGAAAACGACGCAACATTCACACCGCGTTCGTGTGTTTCTGTCGTTTTTCAGACGCTGTGACTCCTGAGAGTGAACTGGAAAACAAACAGCAGGAAAACTCTGCAGCTCACGGTAACGACAACAACCACTCCGTCCACCTTCATCTCAGAAACTCTTATTCCATCTGTGGCCGAGTCTGAAAGGAAGGGACACACACGTGGGGGCCGACATTATTCGACCAGTTTCCGTAAAAACTGAGTGATAATTGTGTGGTACAGCAACATCTGGGCTGAAGACAGGAAACACGTGGACAAACTGCGACCAGAGGCTCCAATCTACCGCCGAAAAGTAAAGTGTGTGATGACTGTGAAATTGAATCAGGGAAACAATCACAGACTGCACAGCAGAACTAAACACTTCTCACACACACACACACTTATAAACAGTGTTTACACAACGGGGATCACTGTGTGTGTGTTATCTCCACACTGACGTGATAATAAGATTCATTTATCAAAGCGGACACAGCAGTGATGTGTTGTAGACCAACACACACTCAGTGTCGAATGTTTCTGCTCAACAGCAGTTTCATGAAGACTTTTACACTGAAAGACATGGATTCAGGAAGTAGGCTTGACAAGGCAATAATTGTAAAAATCATCAGTTTATAATAAAAAACTTTTTCCCTGGACAGACCCTGGTCCAGTCCAGTCAGGGTAATGAGCGTGTTGATGGTGGTGTAAGTTCTACTGCAGGTGAATCAGGTCCTGCTTTATTAACATGTTACGATACGAGTCAGGATAGCTCTCTCCGAAAAATGCAAACCGCAAACGTACATAGCGGCGTGCCGCTATCGAGGAACCTGCCGCCCACCTGCGGCTACTGCTGAGCCATATGAGGGTCCATATGGGGCAGTCAGGTGGTGCTGCTACGGCCGTCACAAGCTCAAGTCCAACCACCGCACCGAAATTGAAAAACTACTAAGTAGAGGGTTAGAAAATATAGAGTCAACTCCTGCGAATGATGAGTCTGGATCAGTGTATACTTGAAAATGAGCACGGTTTCGCAGAGCCCCACTCCAGGACGGGTGCTGGGGCAGGTGGGCTGCCCCCCTCTGATTAGAGGGCGTTAACAGCCTTTTTTCAATGTAAGTCTCATTATTGGCCTTCCAAGGCTCAGGATGGTTTAAAACAGTAGATGGCGTGTTGAGCCATTTTTAGCCCATGAAATGCAATTTTTTCTAACTTTGGTGAGAAACGTGAACATCAGCACCAACACTGATGAGTTTCATCACAGCACAGTCACATCATTTAGTTTACAGCTCAACGCACGGGTCTGAATGGGCAGTATCACTTTAAGTGGATGAAACTTTGTGTTTGTGTCTGCAGAGAACAGAGCATTCACCAAACCTCCACTCCTCTTCTGAGACAAGATGGAGGGATGAAGAGGGGGAAGAGACGAAGCTGAACTCAAACGGGACTGAACCTTCTGAAAATGAAAAAAGAAAACCAGACGAGGGATGATTCACGAACAAGAGGAACCACTCATATCCCATCAGCCACCTCTCTTTCTGCTTCCTGTTTTTACTGATTTCATACTATTATTATCATCATTATTATTATTGTTGTTGTTATTGTTGTTGTTGTTGTTGTTATTAAAGCAAGCGGAGCGTTGTGTGAATGGACGTGGACGGCGTGGAGGAGCTTCATTAGCCTATCACATGACCACCTGTGATGTCATCAGGTGACACACCTTGGAGCTGTGGAGGACTCTTTCTTTCCTTACGGGGTCCGAGTCCCTAGCCCTGCCTCTGCTGGACCTGAACTGGTGGGACGAGACTGAACTGGTTTTAAAAACCGAGTCAAAAACTGAACTTCAAAAACCGTGTTGCTTGTTCCCGCCCATAGGGGGCGAAGTCAAATCTGAACTTTATAAACGCGGATTTAAAATTGTATTCAGATGTTGTAGTGCTGGTTCTACCCGCAGTAGTACTTGGTTTAGCAATAGAGGTAGTGTTACTGTTCATTTATTGGGATTCACTGTAAAAAGTAAATGGCCGCGACGAGCTCTGAGGTTTAACGATTTCAACCGGTCAAGACTCACAACCAGAGAATCCTGCTGCCATCTAGAGGTTAAAATCTCAGACCTCATCAGTGGCACCACCCTCCACTACGCTGCGGTGCGACATCGCAGTTCGGACGTGCTCAGAAGGACGCGGAGCCCAGGTCGAGGCAGAGTAAAGAAGAGATTAAAAGTCCCTGGAACCCAGAAGTGATGTCACCATATGCTCTGGTGCAGTGTGACATCACGGTTTGGACATGCCGGACAGGAAAACGAGCTCTCGCCACGACGAGTTCTGATCCTTAACGAGCTCTGAGCTTTAACGTCTGAAGAGTTCACAGACTAAAAATCCAGCTGTTGCTGCCATCTAAGGTTAGAAATCTTAGATCCCAAAAGTGATGTCACCATGTACTATAGTGCGATGTGACATCACAGGTTGGGCGTGGTTAGGCCTCAGGCCGTAACTGATCTCTGTTCCTTGACCTGTTTCGAGACAGTTAGTGTAGAAACAGGCTAAAAGTCCAGCCGTTCAAATCTAAAACCACACCAGTGATGTCACCGTAGACTCCGGTGCAGTGTGACATCGTAGGGTGGGCGTGGTTAAAGGTCAGGGGTAAAACACGCTGATCTCGTTCTGACACGTAACGAGCTTAACGCGTTGAGACATCCCAGCCTGAGACGGCACCGTGTAAACCGCTGATCGCAGACCTGACCTCACGCTCCACGAGGACTGCGACGAAGGTTCCTTAACGAGGCAGCAGTTCCGGTCTTGGCTGTCTTGGAGCTGATTGGTTGACGGTGTTTGTTCTGTGCAGTTTTATTATTGATATTAATGTAAATACTGAACAAATCACCAATTAACGTATGAGTCGGGTGATTTCACAAACATTTCAGATAAACGGCGTTAAAAAATCTACAGCAGGACGAGTGGAGTCGCAGACAGCGATGGAAGAGGTGGAGCTGATATTATTGATTACTGATTTTCTATCGGGTTTAGGAGGGCAAAGTCTTTGTGATTGACACGTCACGTCCCGGCCTTAAACTTTGTTTCTGGTCCTGAACAAGTCGTTACAGGAACAAGTGTCGAAGGTGAGAAACCCGTGAAAACTTCATAACATCAGGTTTCATCTCTGGTCTGGAAATCGGGTCAATCGGGTCTCGAGTCACCGTTGTTGACGTCCGAGTCGAGAGTCAGATCTTTAGATTTTATCGGGTTGAGTCGTAACTCTTCTGATTCGGGACTCAAGTCCAAGTCATCCACTCCCTGGTTTCTTCCACTGAGGCATTATAATACATCAGAACTGCTTCAAGGAGCTCGGGAGAAAATATGAGGCTGCAGCAGTTTTACTTAATTCTCGTCAGGTTTGTTCACAAATAAAACGTCAGACTCAGATTTAAACGTTTGAACCTGAAACAGAAAAAGAAGACACATTAAACATTAATATTCAGTTACACGTCTCCTCTCCTCCTTTACTGGTAAATCTATACTGGTTTACTGGTCTATCCAGTGTTTTTAGCCTATGGTTATAAAACATCTGCCTGTACCAGTGGCTATACTGGTAAAACTGGTGTCTTTACTGGTAAACTTGCTATGTAGGCTTGTATAACTGTATCTGGACGAATTGGCCCAGTACTGGTAATGGTAGCTGTAAGACCAGCACGTATACTGGTGTAACCAGAACCTGTAAGGGTCTAACTGGTACCTCTATCAGTTTAACCGGTTTGTATACTGGTGTAACCAGTGCTTACATTGGTAGTATAGCTTTTATCTATGCTGGTCCAACTGAAAAAAATCAATACATCTATAATCAGTACACGGTACCAGTGGGTACCGAGCGGTACTCATATTGATAAAATTGGTGCCTATAATGGTGAAAGTGTATCTATACTGGTCTAATCAGTATTTATACCAGTATCTGGTACTTATACTGGTTTAACTAACATAGTCTATATAATCTTGCGGCTTGTGAATCAGGGTTTTTGAGTTTCCCAGCAGACAAGTCCTGGTCCAGGTGAGACCTCAGTCTGAGATCTGATTGAATTTAGCTGAGTTCTTTTTTTTCTTTTTCTTTTTACAGTGTAAACAGAAACAAATAAGGAAACACTTTAAAAAAACAAACAAAAAAAAGCAACGAAATAAAACAAACTCCGGTGAGGTTGAGTTCTAGTTTCTGGTCTGGTTTTAAACGTCTGCTGACTTTTTCTGTGTTCCCTTTAGCGTCAGACCTGCTCTCTGAGTGGTCAAAATACGCACACACACACACACACAAACTGAAAAACTGGAACTAAATCCATCAGGTTTAACTCCAACCAACACACAGCACACATCTTGCGCACACGTACACACACACACACACACACACGCACACACGTACATGTACACACACACACACACACACACACACACACACACACACAGACAGACACACACACACACACACACCTCCTCCTTCCCACAGCGACCCAGTTAAGTAAATCAGGACATTGGGTCACCTTTTGGCTTCATCGCCTCTCTGACACACACACCTATTACCAGTGTGTGTGTCAGAAACAGCACGGTGTGATCTGATTGGTCGGCTCCGTCTGTCACTGTGATAAATGTGACCAATGGAGCGTGATGTCACCAGTCAGAGAGCGTTCAGTTCATCAGAGAACAAAGAAACTCGGTTTGATGAATCTGGTTCATCTGATAATAAAAACGGAGGAAACGCACTAACCTCATAACTTCATCAGGTCAATTAGACACATTTTTAATCATCATTCAGACAAATTAAATCATCCGTCACATTTTCCAAAGATCTTATCCTCGTTGGTGGGACATGAACTCAGCTGGATGGATAAAATAAGACAAGGACGGAGTTTTTTTTAATAGTAAAATAAGTTGGTTCATATTGTCAGTCCTGTGTACCTGGGTTCATTAATCTGCCTGCTGCCTTTAAAGAGTCCACTTCATACAACGGTTCAGCCATGAAGTCGAGCTGGTGGAGCTGATTCTCCAGTCGCTGCCATTAAACCACAGCAGAAGAAGAGGACGTGGCGAGACGAGGTCACTGAACGAGCTCCAGTCGGAGCTCAGACGATGGAGAACCGTGTGGAGAACGTGATGGAAACCTGACGTTTCTGTTGGTTCCATGTGTTGATGTGAGGAAGGTTCCGGTCTCCTCACGGCTCCTCACTGACCTGATGGTCTCCTCTCTTCACGCTTCATCTATGTCAGCGTTTATTCACTCAGGCTAATTTATCAACGGCTGCTGTTCCACCCAACACAGGAGGGAAACCTGTTTTCTGGTTTTTAATTTTGCGTGCTTCCACTGAGGGTTTTTTTTAATGTGTAAATTGAAAATGTGAATAAAAACCACATAATGTCATCCAGTACAACAGCACCTGTGAGCTCAGTGAGAAACAGACAACTGACTTTTTCTGACGGTGTCAACAAGAACTGAAGATTATGAGCTTGGTAAACAGAAAAGCTTGAAGTGGTTTGCAGTCGACTGTACAGGTTACACTGCCGTCTGATCAAACCAAACCTACTTTCTACTGTTTTGTTAAAATGGTTTTAAAGGATAAAACTGGTCTTTAAGTTCAAAATCCAAAGTTTTCTTCCATCTGCATCTTTGTGCTGAATATTAAATATTCTCAACAAAAACCTGAATAAATCAGGTTGTAAATATTAATAATAATATCATTAATATCAGATTAAAAACAAAAACAAAAACTTGGTCTTTGATGTTCGTCCATCTGAAAAATCAAGTTCCTGTCAGAGCTCCCGGTGGGCGGAGCTCCGAGGCCTCGTTAGCTGTTCGTTAACATCTCGTTAGCGTCTTCATAAACATCTAGATCCATATTCATCAGTCCCACTGTCCGTCAACACACACACACACAGGATAATTAACGAACACTCGTTAGCGTTGTTGATGGCAATTTGGAGATTAATAGGTCCAGTTGTCCGTCAGTGTTAAACATGTTTCTATCATCAACAACAACAAACACGCTCAGTTTGATCTCTTAACGAGCTGCTGCATCTTAACGAGCTTAATGACTCCTGTAACAACACCAGACCCTTAACGAGATCAACCAACACTAATTAGTACAAACACACTGTTAATACAGACACACACTCTTCACACACTGATAATTTCCAGTTTAATTAGACTGGACACGCCTCTTAACGAATCAGTCCACAATCTGACCTGAAAACAAACTGGACTTTGATCCAGTTTGTAAAACAAACTTCTGGCTCAGGTTTGTTCTGATGATCAGAGGATGCATGTTCAGATTCAACAAACTGATGCAGGACTGACGTAGCCTCTCATAAACCAGTGAGACCAGTGAAACCACTACAGCCCTTCATAATGGACCCTGGGAAACCTCGAACGGTGCAGTGAAACTTCTTTGAAACACAGTGAAGGTTGATGATTTTGGAGAAACAAAGAATCCAAACAGTAACATGATCTGAGATCAGGGTTTTATTGATGAGTCTAATGGTGATTCATGTTTCCAATCTCTCAAACTAATCAATAACGTCAGATACTGGGTTTAACCACACAAAGTCTGAGGCAAAAAGAACAAGTCACAGCTGATGGATCATCTGTATGACCTCTGACCGTCGGTTTACACTTTCATGAATTTATTCAAAGCGTGACACCAGACCATTACAGGTCGTTAACAACAGATAATCACTGATCGATAGTGATCGTGGGTCCCCTGCCGAGGGGGAGGGAAGGAGGGAAGACTTCAGTATTTGGGCCTCTTCACGTCCACCCTGAAAAATAAAAACATTGTTTACTGCCTGTTTACCTCACTGACTGCCCTCTTGTGATTGGCTGAGCAGATGATGATGATGATGATGATGAAGTGAAACACAAGAACCACTGACCCGTCAGCCTCCATCTTCTTCCTCTTCTCTATGATCTGACACAGAGACAGACAGTTAGTCCTCCACACGTCACTTCTGTCATTTTTTTCTCTATCGTTTCTAACAGCAGGTGTGTAACTTTCAGGCACACGGCAGGTCTGAACTAAATATGTGGACTGGTTTTGTGGCGTGTTTGCTTCTCACCGCGCTGATCTTCTTCCACTGTCGGTCCAGCTCGGCCTTCTCATTGGTCTCTTTGAAACGTCGAGTCTTTCTGCCTTCAGACATCTTGATGCCGTACTGGAAGGCCGCCCTGCAGGGACAAACTTCACCGTCAACACAAAAGGGACAGACGCCGCGCTGCCTGTGAGTCAGAACTGAGGGTTAACGGCGGTGAACGTACTTGGGCAGAGCCTCCTTGTTGTTCATGTAGTCTGAATATTCCTCCTGAGTGTCAAAGTCCCACCGGCCCAGCGGACCCTTCTTATTACCCTGAAACACAACAGCCAGTCAGAACGGCTCTGTAACAGCTGCTACGGGATCAGCGACTCCGCCCGTTCACTTATTCAATTTACTGGCTCTCGGATCGTTCTAGCTTCTCCTGCTCTTACTTTGGTAGTTCTGTCAGTAACATCACTTCCTTGTTCTCATGAAGAAACCTGCAAGTGTCTCTACTTTAGGAAGGACTGCTCCGAAATCAAGGGACGTATTACGGAGAAATCTTTTAAACTGGTCCTTCTTTTATTTTTAAATGTGCATAAAACTGAGAAAAGCAGAGACTCTTCAAGTTGGAGAAGCTGAAACTAGAGAATCACAGGATTTCCCGAAAAATATTCAGCTTTTATCAACACTCCTCGGAATATTTCCTGACTGTTTCAGTCTCACCCTCAGCTGTAAAACAATGCCCCCTACTGCAGCTTCACTGAAACACATACTTCAACAGCAGGTCAGACACTGAGGCCTCAGACACCATTAATAATGCAGTTTCCTTTCCATACCTGTAGAGATTAAAGTGGGTAAACGACATGTTCAGTGACTTTACCCGTGTCGCTCTGACCTCAGTCTGCCGTCATTTGTCCTTACAGAGAACACACACTAATGCTACTGTCTGAACAGGGTTCAAGATTCTGACATCTGTCACACAGCAGTGGTGCATGCTGGAAATTGTAGTTACCTGGTCCATCTTACTGTAGTCCACCTCCTCATCACTGTCCACAGCTAGGTCGTCCATCCTGTGTGTGCGCACACACACACAAACACATAAAGTACAAATACACGTAAGACTGTTTATATCTGTGTATACTGAGGGTGTGTGTGTGTGAGTGTGTGTGCGTGTGTCTCTGTCTCACGTAGCAGGGTAACACTCCGCGTATGAGTTTGATCCTCCAAAGAAATCTCCCAGCTGCTCTTTGCCGCCGTCTCTCCGCTGAGAACCAGTATGAGCTGGTTAAGGAACAATACTAGTACTGCAGAACACAGTAGTACTCAGAGTACTACAGAGTACCACCCCCCAGCCTCCAATAGTAAAGAAGGATATGGTTCCTGGCTCTGCCATTGGCTGCCTGCTGCTCCCGCAAACTTCTCATTGATCATCTTGATCTGCTCTCTGACTGATCCGGGACCTGAAGACCACAGTTTATTGATCAGTGATTGATCAGGGTGATGTGAGGTGAAAAAACATCATCTGAGGACGTCACTTTGGACCGGGGCAGTGGGATTGGCACCTCTTCAAAATGTTTTCCTATTATATTGATGAATCGCTCAGCAGATTGATCAATAATGAAAATAATCTGCACAGGTTACAAAAAGAGACACTTTCACGTGAGAAATGTTTCTGCTGCTGGAACTTCACATTCAATCAGCTGCACTGAAAACTACAGTGATGTACAGAGCAGAGTCTGTGGCTGCCACCACCCTAGTGCCCCCACCATGTCCACCTTCAACAAATAAACTGAATTCACATTTATTTATATTCATATTTATTCATTCACTGCCGCGAGTTTACGGATCAGAGGTCAAACCCGCTGCGTTAGGAAAACCTGTCGACTCGGTAGCTGCATATTTAACATGAGCTTGAGGTTTATTCTTCTTTCCATTTGGATGGTTTTAAAATCTAATAAAAAACTGAGCTGTTTGTCCCAACGTGTCCTTCAAGAACAAAGAAGGATGAAACAGCAGGTAGGCTGCAATAAAAACTCAAATATTTTGATGACTGAAAACTCGTTTGAGTTTCAGCCTCTAAAATGTTAGAACTTGCTGCTTTTCCTGGTCTTACGTCATCGTAGACCGAATACCGCTGGTCACGGCCATACCATCACCTTTGCTCCGGGAAACTGTGATAAGCATTTTTCTTCTTTCTCTGCTGTTTTACGGACAAATGATTCTTCAGGTTAATGGATCCTGAGAAGGAAGGCTCGTTGTAGCCCTAGTCTCACTGACGTGTTTAACTGCAGTGGTCACTGTAATGTCGGCTATTTACTGAACAGGTGGGACATGGTGATGTTAAAGAACTCACCTGTAAAGTGAAGTCAATCCAGATCTTGATGTAAATGAATTGAAATATGCACGTTCTCATTTCACGGCCTCACTTTCTAACAATGCACAACACTCAGTCATGTCAGTTCACTGCAGCTTTTAACAAACAAGGAAACTTACCTGTGTCCACCTCCATGACCTAAAGACACAGAGACAGAGACAGAGACAGTTAGTTTGGGACAGTAAGCAGCAGCACATACACCTGTCTGTCTCCACGTGTCTCCGCCTGTCTGACCTGGTGTTCGTCTCCTCGCGGTTTCTCGAAGTAGCTGTGTCTCCTGCTCTTGCTGTCGTCCTCCTTGTCTCTGTCTCTCTCTCTCTCTCTCTCTCTGTCTCTGTCTCTGTCTCGGTGTCTGTCTTTGTCTTTGGGAGGTTTGGCAGACGATGCGTTGGACGGGATGTAGTCCCCGATGTCGTCAAAGATACTGAGACACAGAGAGAGTTAAATGAAGACACAATGTGTCTTCACAGACTGTTTTATAAGCAGCAAATTGTTATGTTGTTGTGAACTGACCTCAGGTCAGCCTCGGGAGCCCTCTTATCATCCAGTTTACCTAAAACCAAACACAGATCAGTTTGTCCACTGTTAATTGTCTTATAACCATTAAAAATGTGACTCCTCTCTGAGAAACAACATATAACAGGAACTGAACTGCGGCTGCAGTCTGATTAAGGGACAGACTCAGAAACCCAGGGATCATAGAACTGGTCCCAGTTTAATACTGGGATTCAGCTGTTAAAGCTGTTAGAGGAAACTCGTTGGTAATAAAATGACCGACTTTATGTATTAACAAATCCAGTCTCCGTCTCTAGTACTGACACTAACAGTACATTTTCTTTAGTACTACCCAGCAGCCCCCAGGATAAACACACAAGTCAACTAGTCGACGTACACTGCAACAGCAGCAGCCGCACAACAGCCACCATAAAAAAACACACACACACAACCATAAAACAACGCTCATCTAAACAAAACTAGTGAGCGTGTGTGTGTTACCTTTGTCCTTCTTCTTGATTTTCTTGTGTCGTGTTCCCTGTCTGAGGTAAGACAGGATCTGCGTCAGTTTAGAGATCACAATGTCGTTGGTGGTCAGAGTCGTCTGAGCCTGAGACACAGAGAGAGAATATTGTCTTCATTTATCAAATCAAAATGCTCCATTTGTAAAGACAACTCTGCTCCTTCCGCTTAGACTGAAAACTGCAGCTGCAAACAGTGTAACCGAACTCAAATGTCTTAAGATGGGAATCGTTGACAGCAGCTGAAACGTGATCTAAAAATGAAGTGACTGTAAATTCAATTTAAATTCCAGCTGAAGCTGAATCATCACAGATTAAGACGGAAGTGAGAGTCAGCCGGTGTGGCCACAGTTGTGGAAGCTGATCTGCGGGCCTAGGCTGAAGGCAGCTGAAAGATGAGTGGAAGCACTAAAAGTAGCCGAAGTGTCAGCTGAAGAGGAAGAGTCGAAAGCAGTTTCTGTTGAAGTGGTAGAGCTAAAGGTATGCAAGCACTGACGGCAGTTACATGAGTCAAAGTGTAGGAGCTGAAGTAGTTGAGTATAAGCAATGAAAGCACTGAGGTGTAAGCTGTGAAAGTAGCTGAACTGTGAGTTGAAACTTATGAAAGCAGTTGAGGTTTCAGCTGAAGCAAAATCAGCTAAAAGCTCTTTTAAAGGAGGCGGAAATAAAACCTAAAAATCACCACTCAAACCACTGCTACCAACTCAAACACGTCATGAAGCACCTGTTCTCTCAGGTGTTGTGATCAGCCTCTGAGACAGCTGCAGTTCGCTGACAACACTTGGGTGCACTTTCACAACCCTGCTGTTGTTAAATGCTCCGACAGCAGCGCAGCAGGTCTGTGAACCGTTACAAACCCAGTCTCGTCACAAAGGGACCAGACTGTAATGGGCAGTACCTCCATGCTGGGACAGTCGGCTTTGCTGCGGATCAGAGTTGTTGGGATGTCGGTGTCGGTGAACTCATCGTCCAGGTCGACCACGTACGCCATCCTGCCGGGCAGGAAGAGCTCGTTCCTCTCCACCAGACCGGACCTGAACACCACGCGGTAGATGTTCCTACCTGGGGGTGGGGGCGTGCATGGTGAAACACACCTCTGTGTAGTTTAATCTTGGTCAAATGTCCCCTTTACTTTAAGAAAAAAATACTATTATAGCTTCTTTATCTAAATATTACAACTTTAGTCCAGAAATTTTTATATCTTTATTCTCAAAACATTACGACTCTATCTAATTTTTCTTGAATTACATTACAACCTTTTTTGTGAAACAACTTTGTCAAAATATTACTACTTTTTTTCAAGAAATATCCCTTTGTAAGTGAAAAATCACAGAAAATGTAATTTGAGAAATTACAACTATTGTAACTATTTTCTCAAACTACAGTCATTTTTTTCTAGAAATATGAAAACTTTCCACAGGAAATTTTTATTTTAATTTGAAAGACTTTTAAAATCATATTATTAGTTCTTTAGTGAAATTAAAATGCAAATCACACTGAAGTGAATTACTTCATATTTTACACACACATAGTGTGTAGAAGTAAATACATCAGCACAGTGAGAGTTTGAAGCTGAAACATGATGTTGGATGATGAGATTAATGAAGTGTCACACGAAAACATGTGATCATCAGGTCTAACTGCTCTGATCAGACTCACCGAGACGAGTCTTGAACTCCATCTTCTCCTCCGGCTCCACGTCTTTCCTGACAGACAGACGCAGAGGTCAAAGGTCAGACAGACAGTTTAGTCCTGGTTGTTGTTTAAATATCACCAGAGTCCAATCAGCTGCTGAGAGGCTCGCAGTTTGTGGTCAAATGTTCTTTTAACTCAGTCACAGTTGAGGCTGAGTGAGTGCAAATTTGAAAGAGCAAGAGCTATGATCTTAATTATAATTCATCTGATCAGCAGCATCTTAACGAACTGTGGGAGCTCACAGTTTAGACACAGACTTTTGATTTCAGAGCTTTTAGGGACAAATGTACTTTTTGACAAATTTGGGATTTCGCTTGGTACAAATGCCTCTTGGTTTCATACTTGGCCTCCTTCTGGACTTTCTCCATCATGTCTTCTTCTTCCTTCTCTTTACTGGTGATCTCAGCTCTCACCTGTAACACACAGGTACAGTTTAACACACTGCAGTTCAGTCTACACCATCCGTAACTGTGAAGCCTGCAGAGTGGAAAGGTTCATCAACAATAATCACACAATGTGGTTTTCTGACTGGATTTTAAAGGCAAAGATGATGGAAACTGATTCTGATACGCTGAGGAGAAGGCAGTGGGACTTGGTAATTTGTCAGTGTTGGACCAGATAAAACAGTTTAACCTCCAGTATCACAGGAGCAATCAGCCGCACTTTAATAAGACACACAGTTCATTCAGGAAGTCTTCAGACCGACTGCCATGACGCTTGAAATTTAGCTCAGGCGCCTCCCATTTCTCTTCTTCACCTTTGAGAGGTTTCTACACCTTGATTGGAGTCCACTCGTTGTACATTCAATTGATTGGACATGATTGGAAAGGCACACACCTGTCCATATAAGGTCTCACAGCTGACAATGCATATCAGAGCAAAAACCAAGCCATGAGTTCGAAGGAACTGCCTGCAGAGCTCAGAGACAGGACTGTGTTGAGGCACAGATCTGGGGAAGGCTACAGAAAGGAATTCTGCTGCATTGAAGGTTCTGAAGAGCACAGTGGCCTCCATAACCAGGACTCTTCCTAGAGCTGGCCGCCCAGCTAAACTGAGCAGTTGGTGGAGAAGGGCCTTCGAAAAAAGAGGTCACCAAGAACCCCGTTCACTCTGGCTGGTCTCCAGACATCCTGTAGAGAGATGGGAAAAATTTCCAGAAGGACGACCATCACTGCAGCACTCCAGTGGTCTAGGCTTTATGGTAGAGTGGCCAGATGGAAGCCTCTCTTCACTGGAAGACACATGAAAGCTCTTTGGAGTTTGCAAAAAGGCACCTAAAGGACTTTGAGACTGTGGGAAACAAGACTTTGGTCTGATGAAGCCCTGACTTCAACCTAATCCAGCATCTCTGGAGAGACCTGAAAATGGCTGTCCGCCGATGGCCCCCATCGGACCTGGCAGAGCTTGAGAGGATCTGTAGAGAAGGAAGGCAGAAAATCCCCAAGTCCAGGTGTGCAGAGCTTGACGCGTCAAACCAAACTTGACTCGAGGCTGTAATCGCTGCCAAAGGTGCTTCAACTAAATACTGAGTAATGGGTCTGAATATTTATGTCAGTGTGCTGTTTCAGTTTTTTCATTTTTAATAAATTTGCAAAAATTTATAAACTTATGTTTTGGCTTTGCCATTATGGGGTATTAAGTTTAGACTGATGAGGGAAAAGATGAATATAAATAATTTTTACATAAGACTGCAACATAAAAAAAAATGTGAACAAAGTGGAGGGGTCTGAAGACTTTCGGAATGGAAATGGTGGCATATTAAAACATATCAGAATAAAAACATGTTGAATTAATTTTTCTGTGACTGACCTTCTGCAGCAGAGCAAAATCCAGACCTTTCACCAAGTGAGTGTGCTCCATGTCACCTCCCAAAAACTTAGATTCCTGGATCAGCTGCCGACGTTTCTCTGCTGCTGACTTATCTCTGAAAAACAAAAAAACATCCAGGACAGCAGGAGAGAACATCAGCGACAGGGATGACAAAAAAAACTAAACAAAACAAACAAAACAAAAAAAACCAAAAAAAAAAACATCAGACGCTGTTGATTTATATCTGAACCACCAGTCACTTCAGGAGCACTCCTACATTCACCACCTGTAGCTGTATAGTTAGCAGTGTTAGCATTAGATTTAGCAGTACTCACGCCTCAGCAGTGGGTCCTACAGCTCTGTAGTTAGCTGTGGTGCTAATCAGCTCTGTCTCTTCGTAATCTTTGTTGACTCCATCTCGTCTCTCTCTTGCTCGGTCTCGGTACTTTTCAGCCAGCTCTCTCTCTCGCTCCATCTCCTGCTGACGTAGCTTAGCATAGTAACTGCAACAAAACACAAATCAATAATTAATAACCAATAAAATGATCAGAACAGCTGGAGTTGAGGATGGCTTAATCAGAGAAACAGACTGATGTTAAAGATCAGGCAAATAATCGTCAGGCAAATAGCTCTTCAGGTGGGATCCAGGTGACGCTGTTGGTAACTCTGAAATGCTGGAGGGCCTGTGATAGCATGCTTACCTGTGTTCCCATGGTAACCAGCTGTGTAAAACATCTGTATCATGATTGAGGCTGCTGCAATCAATGTGAATCCTCTGATAACTTTAATAATTATTTTCATCATTAGAGGATTCTAATGAATTTGATGAAATCCACTCCTCTCTCTGAGATTCACGTTTACATTGATCTCACTCATGTCTTTGCACTAAATATGAAGCTACACTAGTAGCTGGGTAGCTTAGCATAAAGACTGGAAACAGCTAGTCAGCTAGGTAAAAAAATTCACCTACAAGCCCCTCAACATGCTGCGTGTGACAACCTGCGAGCGGCTTCCTCTGCAGGTGTGTGCACACTGTTCGCAGCAATCAGTGTGTACATACTCGCACGAGCTGCTCTCTGGAGCTGTCGTTGCTCTTTGACACTGTAGTGGGCACTGTCGACCGGTCTACAGCAGCACACAGGGAGGCTGCCGTAGAAGAAAAAAAGCAGGAAAAGCCGAACGTGATGGTTCTTTCTTAAAACTTGTACAGGTTCTGTGTGTCAGCATGGTACTTTCTTTAATTTGTTTCTGGTCTTTGAAAATACGCTGGTTATCTGATTATTGATGCATTTAGAAAGGAGGTGGAAAAGGAAGTGACTGTATCGGGGTTCCCGCAGACCCACGAGCCGATCAGGAAGCATGTAGCCGGCTGGAAGCTCACGGATTAACACGTCTGGTTTGTTTAGTCTGTACCAAAACTGAAGTGTAAAAATGACGCTATGTTTCTCAGCTGGGAGGAGTAACTTCCTGGGGTCTCGGATAAAAAGCTGCTCGGAACATCTTCAACCTGTGTGACCAATGCGAAATGCTACCTGATCCACACTTACCTCTTCTTCTTCCTCCTCCTCGCAGCAGGATCCTCATCCTCGTTATAGTCCCTTGGCATTCTGGGAAATAAACCAGATGAATAATTCATCATCATCATCATCATCATCATCATCACCATCACCCTCATCATCAGAGTGTAACATCTGCTCTGACGGCAGACATAAAGCATTAGTAGTGTTTTCCCTCCTTCGTCACTCACTCATGGTGTCTGGACTTGGAGGGCGGGGCTGAGGAGGGCGCCGCCCGCGGTGTCATCAGTAACTTCCTGAAGTCATCATTGGTCAGTTTAGACCTGAAGAGACACACCAGGTTATGTTAACACACACACACACGGACAGACAGACAGGTAAAATAACACAACAACACACACTGTGAGGATCAGAAACACTCACTGAGCTGCAGCTCTGTGGTCGTCCACCTCGTGACCATCAGGAGCCAGAGGGTTGGAGTAACTTTCAGCTGAAGACAAGAAACAGACAGGATGTTTGTGAACAGACTGAAGGCAGGGGGCGCAACAACACTGCTTCACACGCCACTTATATTCAATATAAACTGAGGAGGTGCCTACAACTGACAACTGTTTTTATTATCAATTAATCGATTTACTTGTTTGATTCTTTGGTCCGTAACATGGACGATTATACTGATAATTTATTATATTTATAGTATTATAAAAAATTAGTTTTACTATAAAACATTTCCTTAGGACCATACAAATAGTGTTTGTCTGTGATATTTAATTTAATATAAACACAACAGAAAATATTTTCATTTAAGAAGCTGCAGAAGAAGATTTTGGCTTAAAATGGAGTTTATCATTAAAGATAAGATGAAACATTACTGATCCGTTTGGGCATCATAGCAGCACAGGAGGAAGAACGTGGAGGTAAACAGGAACAGATGAGAAGTAATTATCTAAACAGCTGTAACTGATAACGATTTACATTACTAAACGATCTGACGACCATTTACTCGATTAAAGGATTAATCATTTTGTCTATAAAATTTCAGAAAATAGTGAATAATAACCGCTATTATCTCCCACAGCCGCAAGAGATGGATGCAACCATAGTCCAAAAGTCAGAGAGATTCAGTTTACAATCACACAACCCAGAAAAGCATCAAATCCTCACATTCGGTGCTTTTACCTGAACATTAACTAAAATGATCAACTGATTCTCCGTTACATTAAGATTCTGTTGATCAGGTCGTTTCAGCTTTTTGGATTGCCGATGAGCAAGGCAACATTAGCAGAAAAGTGAATGGAGTCCGGTTCAATGTTGTCGGAGCCGACTCGGAGAAAAATAAGCTAGGCTAACAGCGAAACATCTCGCTGTGTAGAGCGATTTATCGGTTTAGGGCCTTCATTTTAACCAGCACGACACCAATTTGTTAATAATAGTGGTTAGTTAAAGTTTGGCACTAATTATTTTTAATTGGGACTAAAAGGATGTGTATCTCTGCTGATTTCACAACAGCTAAGCTAGCTGTACCACAAGCTAACGGTTTGTTGCACAGTCTGTTATGGTGCTAATCAATGTTCCGCTGACGTATTTCAGGCTTCAGCTTACTTTCAGGCATCTCAGCGGTGCGTTGGTCCCCCCTTAACGGTGAAAACGAGTCTGTTCCACCAGTAACAGAAACTGACGGTCAGTTAGCTTCACTTGGCGGTGGCTTCGACTATGGCTGCTGCTGCTGCTGTTTCTGTTTCTGTTGTTTCTTCTTCTTCTTCTTCTTCTTCTTCTTCTTCTGCTGCTGCTTCTTGTTTGATGTTTACTGCGCTTGGCAAACAAAGAACTGGTGCATTAACGCCACTTACTGGCATGGAGTGTGAACAGAATGTCAAGTATTTACAATATTAAATAAAACCCTCATATCTCAATAAAACGATTTAGCCTCCGATACTGAAACAGGATTGGATGGGACTCGTTTCTTGAGTTCTTCTGTAGAGTATCTATTCGATCAAAGTGTCCTTTTATCTCTGAGCCTTTGAATCAGACAGTGGAGCATGTCTCTCTTACCAACAGTGGTCCCCTCTGCCTGTATGAGGTTAACCGGTTTTGACACATTCTCAGTCTTGTTCCCTCCTGCGCAGCTCTTTTCTCCCTCTTTCCTTTCCTCTCTTCCTCCATGCCTTATGCCAACTTTCCTTCAATCTCTGCTTCTTAATGCTCTTGATTTCCTTCCCGCTGAAACTAATTGCCAACTCAATGTTACTATTTTTTGTGGCCTCCTTTGCAGCCTCATCTGCTTTTTCCATTTCCTTTGATACCTTTGATTGTGGTTCCTCTGAGCTGTAAACCGAGCCTGAGTCTGAACAAATGATTCCTCTCACTGGTCTCGTATCCTCCACCCACTTCACTGCCAACAACATTGCAGGCATTTCTCCTGTATGAACTGACGGTCCCTCACTGATCCTTTTCCCTACTTTGATATGAAACTCTGGACCAATAAATGCTACTCCTGTTTTATTAACTAAACTCTTTGACGCATCTGTGTAGCCCTGGACGTAACTGTGGTAACTATCAATATATGCCTGTATGATATGTGAATTTAAAAACCTCCCTGTCCTTGTTCTCCTTTTCTAATAATGTAAAATCTACTGTGGCAGCAGGAAGTTTCCACGGTGGTGCTGCTGGACTAAGGTTTAGTTGAGCTACTTTATGTTCTGTTGCTTTGTTTATCACTTACCATCCAAAGCTTTTTGTTTCTCTCCGTCTCCCAACAAGGTCTGAGAGTGTCTTGTGTTGGATGGTCTTGACTGTGGTCCTGTAAATTAACCCAGTAATTCAGTGAGAGCTGCATCCTTCTCATTTCTAGTGGCATTTATTTAAGTTTTAAATGCATAATCTCAAAGCCTGATACTGAATGTCATCCAACCTTTTGAGAGATTTACTTGCTGTTGATCCACACAACCGTAATGTAATATTGATCCAATGGAGCCACTGTATATGGCCTTTAAAGTAGCTCTGTCTGCCCCCCCATTCGCTTCCAACCAGACACCACCTTTAGTTCTTTCTGACATTTGTCCACTACTTTCTGAATATGTTCACTCCATGTAATTCTTTCATCAAACCATGAGCCTGGAAACTTCAAGTATTTCACTGTCTTATATCCTTTTAGTTTTATCGCTCTACCACTTCTTTTCTTTGTAGAGGACACTGTCTTTGTCTTATCAACTGAAAGTTTAAAACCCCATTAATATGACCACTCTTCTGCTTCCATAACAGCCCCCTGCATTTTCTTTACAATGAATTCCAAATTTCTTCCCTTCCTCTAAACTGCCCGATCATCTGCAGAAAGTGGAAGAAAGTTCCCATTGTCCATTTCCATAAAAACATCACTTATTATTATGGAGAACAGTAAAGGGTTTATTCCTTGAGTTGTTCCATTTTCAAATGGAACAACTCCTGAACAGTTCTTTTTTATTCGGACTTGTATTCATCTTCCCAGTAAAAGGTCCATAATCCATCTATGATGTATATTCGACCCTAATTTACAGAGTCTGATTAACAGTCCTTCTCTCCACATCATATCATTTCCTTTCATTTGCATTTCCTTTCATCACTTCCTCTGTTGCCTCTGCTTTTCTAATTTCATGTTCTAAACATAGAGCTGGATCCATAGGATTTCTTCCTCTACTAAAGCCACTCTGGTTTTTGGATAGATATCCTTTATTTTCTATGGAATAACTTAACCTTTCATTTATCATTTTCTCCATTATTTTGCATATACCGGATGTTAAAGAAACTGGTCTATTATTCCCTGGGTCTGCACAATCTTTCCCTGGTTTGTGTGTTGGAACTACAGCAGCTGGATGGAGGTGGCCACTTCCAGCCCTCCCAAACTTTACTATATAGTTCCAGTAAAATGTCCTCAGATGATTCGCCGAGATGGTTTCCCAGTATATAACAGATCTGTCAACTGCCTGAGGCTGACATCTTGGTTCACCTGAGAGAGCGATTCAGGACCGATCTGGATCGATGACTGCAGTGCTAGGACCTTGTTCAGTAGGCCACTGGTGTCTGCCTTGTGCTGTTGTAGCTCTTCATTCTCCGCTAACGTAGTTTCCCGTCCTCTTCATTTCCTCCCCTCTTCACTAATATTGTCAAAACTATGAATTTCAACAGTTTTTGCAGCATCTCTGTTTCCTCTTCATCTCTCGCTGCAGGTGTGAAGACTGGAAACCATTTCTGTCTCCTTCCCACTCAGTTACAAAACTTTTTAACGTTTTATGATTCTCCTCACATTTGCCTGAAACCAGACTTTAAAAGCTTTAGGTGCAGGCCTCCCTTCCTCGGAACAGACCTGAGAATAGCTTTACAATCAGAAACATCTTCATTAATATCAAACATCATATTTTTTGGAGTGCTTGATCACTAATATGACTAAATGTTTTCCACTCAATACAACTGAAAGAGCATTTCTGTGATCCTCCTCTATCATATTCTTCTACATTCCCGCCTCCTACAGGTACCACAGGGTAACGGTCACGATTCTGTACCTGATCTGAATTCCACTTCCAGCATTTAGACAAAATACATTTGAATGACCATTAACTCTTGCATTGTCATCGTTACAGTTAAACTATAAGGCGCTATGGCCATTCAAATCTCCACGACTCATCACTTTCCCTTCTCAGTGTGGATCGAGTTCTTCCATCAACTTTATTGAAAGCCTTTTACATGGACTGTAAAAGTTAATTGTTTTGATATTTCCTTCTCTTGACCAAATTTCAGTCATGAAATATCCCAACTCTGCTCCTATATTTCTTGTTTTAAACCTATGACTCACCTTCCTCCACTGCCCGTTCTACCTTTCCTCGTGTCCCTGTACCCTCTCCCCTGCCTCTGCATAGCTCAGCCCGCTCCCTACGTCAAGGCCTCCGTGTCGCGCTGTGCCGGACACCACAATGACTCTCTAGAGTCTTCGACTCTAAGACCACCTCCGCACGTGGGACTCCTCTGCTTCCCTCGGCCGAACCGGGAAGCTCAGACATACATTTGAACTTGTTCTGCTGAAACTCCAGAAGAGCAGATGCGCTATCAACCCTTGACCCTCCTCACCTGGCCCCCACAAACGCAGGTCTTCACGCACAGGAGTACCTGTCATCACTATGCTCTCCCCAGAATCCTTCTAGTTACCTCGACAACCATCGGACCTGGATTAACACGCTCATCTTCCTGTCTGAATTTAAGGCTTATTTTAAGTTCCCGCCTTGACTCAAATCCACATACCCCTCTGCTGGACTGTCCATCCGGATCCTGATCCAGTCACAAACCAGTTTATGTTCACCTTGTATTAAATCAATTGCTTCAGTTAGAGCTCCAAAAGACAAACAGCGCCCCCTGCAGGAGTCCGCGTTCACTGCACTGTACTGAAAACGCAACGACAAGGTGACTCGATGACACGACGACACAACAACACATCATCTCCACATGAAACCACATTCCTATAGTGTGTGTTTGTATTTGGTGGCAGTTCTTTATATCGACAACAGGTAACAGGTAATCAAATGTCATTTTACCGAAAGTCAGTAAAACATCATAGTGAACAGAACAGAAAACCTTTGTTCTCATTAGTTTGACCACAGAATAGAAACATCTGCATCAGACGGAGCAAAACTTCACAGTTTATTATTTTTCATCAGAGCATCAAAATGTTTTTCACAGAATTTTAACATAAATCTTCAATAGGTTCGTTGGCTTCTATAAAAATGCCTGATGAAGTTTATTGAACATGTGGTATTGTTGCAAATACAGATGTGTTTGACTTCACGTGTTTGACTGTTCTTCACTGCATCAGTTCACTGTTTCAGCTTTTATTCATCACACCAGACTCTCAGCTGTGGTCTGGATCACGCCTGTAACACAAAGATTATATTTACATCATAGATGTTTATACACACACACACACACACACACACACACACACACACGTTCAGTTTTTTATCATTTTGAACCTTTCTCGGAAAAACGAAGTCAAACTTAAACATGTTGTTTCATGTAATTTATCCCTTTGTTGTGTTGTTGTGTTTGTTAGAACCAATAATTACATGACAGAAGACATTTATACTGGAAATATGTGTCAAGCATCCAGCGGGGAAGCAGTGCCACCTGCAGGTCAGGAGAGTCACTGCTTCTCCCCGAGGAAGGATCTCCAGGACCAGCTGGTGGTTCTACTACATCAGGGTTTATTTACCAATTAATTCAGCACATTTTATCAAAATACAGTCACGTGAAACAAATAAAGCAGTGCAGGCAAACTGATGAAACAGCTTCATTTTTATATCAGAGCCACGCAAACATCATCTCCGCTCCTCTGTGAGCACCAACTTCAGGTCTAACCCTAGGTTTAGACCTGAAGTTACCTGCTACTTTGAAACCGTGCTAATCGTCCTTACAACCTGCTTAAAACAAATTAAACCTTCCTCATCGTGTCATTGTGTCACATATTTTTTGGTCCGGGAGGCAGACGCCCTCTCCAGGTTTAAGAGTCGGCTTAAAAACTTCCCTTTGATGAAGCTTACGGTCAAGACTGGCTCAGGCTGGTCTTGAACCATCCCCTAGTTGTGCTGCTATAGGCCTAGACTGCCGGGGGACTTCCCATGATGCACCGAGCTCCTCTCTCCTCCTCTTCCTCTCCAACTCTCTTGTAGTTTTGTCCTTTCTCGTCTCTCTCTCCTCCTGTCGCTTTCTATAGGTGTTTCTGACCCTGGTGCAGCAGAGTCTGGATCTGTGACTGTAAACCACCTACTGCCCCATGATCCTGCTCAACACCCACTGCTCCAGTTATTATCATCATCATAATATTCACCCTATTTTTATAATTATTAGTTTCATTATTAGTCTCATTATTGTTACCCATCTTTATGTTATACGTCTACTGTGCCATGGCCCCGCATGTTTTCTCTCTCCCTCTCTCTCTCTCTCAACCCAGCCGGTCGGGGCAGACGGCCTCCCACCATGAGCCGGGTTCTGTTCAAAGTTTCTCCCTGTTAAAGGGAGTTTTTTCTTGCCGCTGTCGCCAAGTGCTTGCTCATGGAATGGGAATGTTGGGTCTCTGTAAATATACCTATAAAGAGTCCGGTCTAGACCTGCTCTACATGAAAATTGCCCTGAGATAACCTCTGTTATGATTTGGCACTATATGAATAAAATTGAATTGAAAATTGAATTAACCACCCCCCCCACAAACGGTACAATCAAACTGAAAGAATAAAGGAACCAGAGCTACATTAATAACATTCATGTTTATTCACATCAACACATTTACAGACAACTGAGCGAGGGAAGAGGGTGAGTCCAGTTGAGACTGAACCACTTTCAGCGAGGGGGGGGGTTAAGGTTTGGACTGAACCAGAGTCTGCAGAGCTTTGGCCACCTGATCAGCTGACATGTTGTCCACTGAGATGCTGCTCTCTTTACCGAAATCTGAACACAAAACAAAAAGGTCAGCATAATTATTGATGTCAGTGATGATGATGATGATAGTAATACAGAGGTAGCTGATAATAATAATCTGTAACACCTGATCTATATTGATTTTTTGAATTCAGGTAATTTCTGATGTTTATCATGTTGTTTATCGATTGATCAGCTGATGGGACCGGTGGGCCGGGGACAAACAGCTTCTCTGTAATATTAATAACACAGGACTGGCAGAACCAGCGACAGGTAGGATGTTACTCATAAAATGATCAATGGTACATGAATATTAGTGAATGATGAAAACATGAAAACTGAGCCAAAAGGATTTTCTTTTATTTTCTAACTTTCACTTCATCTCATTTAAAAAAACATAAAGAGTAAAATCATCCTGAGCCTGAGAGGACGTCAGACTGACTCCACCTGTGGTCGGTTACAGACTAGTTGGACATTTTAACCTGAACATTTATTTCCGTTTTTATTGCTCTTTCACTGACAAAGTGTCATTTGTTTTATTTCCCAGTCACATTCTGACGCAGCAATGTGACTGCGTCAGATGTACATTCGGATTTAAATGCCACCTCCAACAACAACAACAATGATAATATTAATAATAAAAGTAATAATAATAGGTCTCCAGTGATATTAAAGTGCCTCTGTTGTACTGGGGAGTTATCGCTCTGGAAATGTTATCATCATACGGAGCTGATTGGGTAAACATGTTTGTATTAACAGATGAAATTGGAAGTAAAGACCTGTCTCTTACAGAACCCTTACCCAGATAAAGACCTGGTTCTGTCTGATGCTGAGGGAAATAAAGGCCCGAGAGCCGCGGTCCTCAGACACTAGCTGCAGGTGTCTCTGACAGGTGAGATGCTCTGAGTCATCACTAGTCGGTTGTCTCCTCTAAGCAAGACTTGACGGAGTGAGGACTTAACAGCCAACCACAGAAACCAGTGAAACCATCAGACAGTCTCCCATGATGCCGTGCAGTCAGACTCACCGTATCTGGCCCAGAGTCGGGCCTGGACTCCAGAACACTCTCTTATCAGGATCGGGAAGTCTGGATTGGACTTCTTCAGAGTGACATAGTGCTGCTCCACAAAGTCTCTATCAACACAAGGAAACACAGTCAGAGCCCTGATCAGCTGTTTCCTGTTGAGCTTTGACCTCTGAGGTCGTTAGAGGGGTGAATGCTGACGTCAGGATTGGGGTTTTTCACATGTCAGAGTTTCATGGTCCTATTTCCAACTGCTTGTGGACATGAACTCGGTGTACAAGTTGGAAACTGGTAATTCCAGTTACTCCGGTAAAACCTGAACGTGTCCCTCCAGCTGCGAGGTCATCAGAGGTCGGCTCACCAGAAAACTAAATCCCTGATTTTTAATATAAGAGAGATGTTAGATGTGAGTGTTGTCTCAGCGCTGCAGGGGCACGAACTCCTCCAACATGGTTAAAAACAAAACCTGTCAGATTTAATGAATTCACGCTGAGTCACATATGGAGCCGCAACTAACGATTAAATCTTCTGATTAATCGATAAATAGTTTTTGTTATAGGTCTATAAAATGACTGTAAACAGTGAAGTGTTCTTATAATTTATAATATTTATAATAATATTTATAGGAATGTAATTTCTCACCAATCAAAGGTGACTGACCATCAATCCAAAACCCAAAGATTCAGTGTATTATCATACGTGATAAAGAAAAGACTCAAATCCTCGTATTTAAGACGCTTCAAACATCAAGACTAGGTACAGTGGTTTTTGATCAAGACCTGTTCCAATGTGGAACTGGATGGAGAAAACTTGTATAATTAACAAAGGTTTCACAGATCAGTCGGTTTTAAACCACGTAAAAGTTTTAATCAGCATTAAAAGCCTGAGGTGCAGATGTTAACGTTGATTCATCTGATCAACTGTAAAAACCCAAAGTTTACTATCGAAGACGACGACAAAACTCCTCAATGTTTCTGTTTGAAAATGACAAACAATTAATCGATTACAAAATAACTGCCGATTTTCTTTCTGTAGATCGAATAAGCGACTGATCGTTGCTGCTCAGACGCGGATGAAAACCGGACCATCGGTCGTTTTATTTTCCTTCAACAGTGTCACTGAGTCTGATGCTAAGCTAACTAGCTGCTAGCTGCTAGCTGCTCTCAGGTCATATAGCAGTTAGCGGTTGTCCGTTAGCAGTATTCAGGTCACTCTCTATGCTGCTCGCATCTTTATTATTAATAATAAATCTGTGGATATTATTAAAGCGACTCTCTCCGCCTCAGAGGGCCGGCTCGGAGCTCACCTGGCCCCCTTGCTGGCCGTAGAGGTCTGGCAGAGGTGGACGCGGATCTCTCGGAGGTTTTTGGCCAAACTGGAGCCCAGACTTCTGACTGCGGCGGCCGCCATCTTAGCTTCCTGCTGTTTGTCAAGGACGTGTGGAGGGTTATTGCAGCCCGGAGTTTATCCTGCCAGGCACAACTTTTTTGCGAAATCCCCGAATAATCCTCACAGGAATCGAGCCTCTACCTCATGTTGCATACAGAAGACCCCCCCCCCGCTTTATTCTGGTTTATACTATACTGAAGTACAAGTTAATTGCGGTAATTGAACTTGTATTTTCTGCTACTTTATACTCCTACTGAACCTGATCCCTACATTTTGATACATTTATTTATCAGCTGTGATCTTATGAAATATGATGCATTGTTGTAAAAATCCTCAATAATGTATGAAGCAGTTAAAAAATAATTCAGGCTGCAACATTAAAATGCTGCCTACATGTTAAAAGATCAATAATAATAGTCCAATAATATATCTGATGGAAAAAATGTTATGACTTTTTAGAAATGAATCAGTTAATTAATCAAGAAAGTAATCCCCTGATTAATTGATCATGAAAATTATCATACTTCGCAGCTGTACTATACTTTACAATAATCCCATGTTCTATATGGGATTATTAAACAACATATTTCTTTAAACCAAAGTCTTAGAAAAAATGAATGATCCTTGGCTCAAAAATAAAAATAAATACAATTTATGATAACCTCCTTTTGTTTATCCTTCAGATAATTGATTTTTTGTGACCAAATAAAGTTGAAAAAAATCTGTTGAAATGTTTGTGCTTGTTATTTGTCTGCATTGCAAAAAAATAAAGATACAGAAAATGTGAACTTCATTATTGATGCATCATTGATGTGTTTAACAGAGCAGGTCTGCGTGATGGAGCGAAAGAATCAGCAGTTTAATTTGACTTGGACTTGAAGACAGTTCGCCTGATGTGAAGCTGCCGTCTGATTTTTTCTTCATGGTTTTCTAGATACAATGGAGTCAAACAAACATTCACAACTAAAAATATGAGAATCCATGTTTCTGCAGACAGAAACCTGTTTTCAAAGCAGTCAGCTGTTTCCACTTATCCAACACAACCTGCAGACATTAAAACGTGACTTGACTCATCTGATCTGAATTCAGTTTAAGCAGCTGGTCTTCATGATAAACAGTCAAAGAAAAACCACATATATCTGTGAATCAGAGTCTCTCTGCTGAGTTCAAACTGATCCAGGAACATCTTTAAACATGTGACTGAAAACTCAGGTCATTTCTGAGTTTTATTAGAGATGTCTGATTACAGGTAAGGATACATCACCTTTAGGGATTCACAGCCACACTGTATGTCCAAAAGTATGTGGACTGCTGACCATATTCAGTGCTGGATGGAGTATTCAGATCTACAAATAGTTCAATGAAAGTATACTCCATCACAAAAAAAAGCTGTGCATTCAAAATCTTCCAATTTCTGAAACCAGGACATGATATGAGGTTTACATGTGGACCACACAACTGGGATTCTCCACATACCTCAACATAACAAGGACACTAGTAAACACACTCGTTTAAAGTCGCAGACCAGACATGTTGTTGTTGATTGATTTGGTCACTGCCGATGTAGAGGTGAACTCAGATATCAGATAAAAACAGCTCCTGTATTGACCACGATACGATGGCAGATTGGAAAAGCCGCACCATCATCAGCTCAGGCGGCAGCTACCCTCCCTCTGCTTGCCACCAGCTGCCACCATTACAGTGAAGACAGTGGAGGAGGCAGTAACAGCCAAACCGTCTGAAAGCACCTTTATATACAGCGATTATGCTAATAATCAAATCTTGCAAACATATATTCATCAGGCTGAAACAAACAATGTACATGTTTGTGCAGTAAAGTTAGTTGCATGAATCTGACTTTAAACACTCACGATATACACAAACCTCACAGAAAAAGTCAGACAAGGTTTAGGAACATTACCAACACCAAAGTGCTCTTTTGACACCAAAAAATTGTTAAAAACAAATAGTTCAGAAAGGACCTGAGGGTTTAGCTGAATAAAAGAATTAGATGGGGTGTAATATAGTCTCTGGACTCTAAAGCCGTGAGGTTTGTGTTTGAGCGTTAACAGATGTTGATGAGTCATAATGACATCAGCAGCTGGATGAGACTTTGCTTTATTTAGAAACAGGATTATTCGGTACAAACATCATGAATGATAAAACCAACGACTGACAACCAGCAAAACCTGAACAGACCAGGAGTTTGAAGACTGAAGCAAATGTTTCCACGTTCTGGTCTTAAATTTCTCAACCTTCAAGCATCGAGTGAAGACTTTAATTTTTGGACAGCTCACTTTTATAAGAGGTATTAACTGTAAACTTTAGGAAACATGGTTGGAAAATCATCTTCACCTGTTCGTTTTGTTGGTCGGCTGTGCAGTCTGTCTCTGTTTCTTGTTAAGAGTCGGTTAGCGTTAGCAGAAAATGAGCAAGTTGCACATGCGACATCATGAGTGAACAATAAAACTATACCCTGCCGATGTATTTTAGTGTTTTTATAATCCAGTTTGCTTCCTGTCAGTCCGGCCCTCTCTGCTCCTGTTAGGTCTCTTTAGAAGATCCTGTCGTCGTTTCTCGTTCAGAAGCTCCTGGATACGTTTGTTTTGTGTACGCTCGCGGAATGGCGGCATCCGCGGCACAAAGTAGTTCTGCTGTCCTCTGGGGATGTCCCCGTCCAATCCCACGATCTGGTACGAGACCTCGTCCACCGAGTTGTTCTTCTTAAAGAGTGGGAAGGAAGACGAAGATGTCGGCACTGGTTCAGTTTCTGTTAGATTGATTTTAGTTTGAAGGTTCTGTCCTCCTGATGATGTGTTCGGTGACGACGTTGTGGTGAAGATGTCATCAGGATCAGTTGATGTTACGGCGGGAAACTTTGGGGCGGCAGACATCCAGACAGGTGACGGAGTTGGACTATTAGGGGTTACCATGGGAACTGTAGCAGGGGACATTGTGGGAGCGGTAGTTTTCTTCTTGAATAAATGTGGTGGAGCAGTTTTTCGTGGACGCCTCGTGGTAGTAGTAGTAATGGGAATAGAAGTAGTAGAAGCTGTAGTTGGGGTAGGAGTAGTTGGAATGATATCCAGAGTCTCAGAGGAAACTGAAGGGTTCTCATAGGACGAATATTCATCATAATCGTCGTACTCCACGTAGATGAAGTCGGTATGGCTCCTGATATTGGTGCGTGGAGATACAGTGAAACTGGGAGGTGGAGTGCTGATGATGTCACTGACGATGTCGCTGCTATCAGACCGGGTGGAGGTGGACGCTGAGTTCACTGTCTCCGTGGTCGATATCCACAAGCTAGGACACAAAAAAACAGAGACTTTGTACTAAACAAGTAATTTGTTTTTTATATCATCTTTTATATTATTTACTGTTTGTTTGTAGACAAACTGATAAAACATAGTTTTTGTCTCAATTAGTACAAGTTTTCCAACAAAATATTTTTTGGCATAGTTTTCGCTGATGAAATTAACAGACTTTTACACCAGAAATCCTCAGATTCTCAGTGTCTTTAAAAACTTATTAAACAAGATTTGTTTGCGATTCAGATGAACTTTTATCGTGTATTTGATTAATTTGCATATTTTTAATGGGGACAGCCCTCAACCCCCACATTTTGTTTGTCTTTTAGGTGTGTATATAGTCTTTTTGTCTTACTGTGACTGACCTGCTGTTGGTGATTGGCAGGTTCGTGTTGCTGAGGCTGCTGGGGTTGTCAGAGTTGCTGATGTTTACCTCGCTGCAGGACTTGCAGCACATTTGCCGGTATCCTGCAATGGAGCAGTACCGACTCAACACCTCCATCCGACAAAACGCTGACCGGTCACCACGGCAACGCTGCCCTGGAGACAGAGCAGGATCAGCGCTCAGTCTAAAAAACGTCTCTAATTATTTTTACTTTGCAGTACTTGTCTTTAACCTTGATTTTGACAGGCAGCTTGAGATAGCAGGAACAGGTGAAGTCAGATTCATTTCCTTAAGTATTCGGCTCAAAAGTACAATGACACATGTTACATATTATAGATGTCATTTACATCTGCATTAACATGTGTTCTTCATGATCTAGATACAGATCACATGTTAATGCGCGGAGATGATTGGGTCTGAATTACTTCAAATAAACCTACATGAGTTTTAAGAAAACAATAAGAATTTCAAAAGAACCCCTAGGACATCTGGCTTTGTGCCTGCAGACACCATCAAAAAATCAAACTTCATTCTTCTACCCTCTTTGTACATTTGTCCTGCCACTTTGCAGAATCAATAAAAATCACCATCCATCCTAGGACATCCAATCAATCTTAAATCAATCAGCCGTTATCTCAGACATCAAAAACCTGAGTAACAATCACGATCAACTCTGCCTCCTAGAAGGATGGAAGGAGAAGAAAAGGAATGATCAAAATCAGCAGGAGGAGAAAGAGAAGAAGCCTGTGGATGAATCAGGAGGAGTCTGTGTATTTTACTGGAGGAGGTCTTTGGAGTTGGGAAGTCTGGATTGGATCTGGAAAGCCACTGGATGATGGCGTTCTTCTGGTCGCCTGCGGGGGGGGGGGCAAACACACACAATCGGTGCTTTTGGACAGAAAACACAAATGTCAACTCTCAGCATCTCTCCCTCCCTTCCTCAATAAACAAATGTATGGGATGTAATTGCTCAGTTCCTACCGTTGCAGGGTGGGGACTGGCAGGTGCGGGTTGTAAATGGTTGAAGTCCACTGCAGTTTCCGGCTGAACCCTCAGGACTTGAACACGCAACCTGACGCTCCTGAGTCCCAATTCCACAAGATACTGAACACTACAAACACAAAGACACTGATCAGATTCTGACATTCAGATTCTAACCAGAGAGTTATTGATCTTGTTTTCTTTCCGAAACGCCCTAAGGCTAAAAGTAGTCCCTAACTTTCCACGTTATGTGGTAGTCAAGAAAGAAGAAAGAGAAAGTCCTGAAATGACGATGTGAGGTAGCCCTGAAAGAAGGGAGTTAGAGGTAGTGCAGAAAGAAGAAAGGTAGAGGTAGTCCTGACAGAAGGGACTTAGAGGTAGTCGAGAAAGAAGGAATTTAGAGAGACCAGACAAAAAGAAGTAGAGGTAGTCCAAAAGGAAGCAAGTTCAAGTTAGTACAGGAAAAAAAGGAAGTTAGAGGTAGACCAGAAACATACAAGGTAGGGGTACTCCAGTAAGAGGTAGGTAAAGGTAGTCCAGAGATTTTCCAGCAAGAAAAAAGTTAGAGGTATTCCAAGAAGAGGGAAGTTATAGGTCATTCTGGAAAAACGAAAGTCGAAGTAGTCCAGAAAAAACAAAGTTAGAGGAAATCTGGAAAAAAAGGAGTTAGAGATATTTCAAAAAGCAGGGAGGGTAGAGATAGTTCCAAAAGAGGGAGGGCAGAGGTATTCCAGAAAAAAACAAGGTGAGAGGAAATGTCACTGGGATTAAAGGAACCGCACTAAACTGATTTAAGTCACATTTATCAAGTAGATTCTAGTTTGTTCACGTGAATGATGACTCTTCCATAGACTCAAAAGTTAGTCACGGAGTTCCACAAGGTTCTGTGCTAGGACCAAAACTTTTCACCCTATTTATGCTTCTTTTAGGCAATATTCTCAGGAAGCACCATATAAATTTCCATTGCTATGCAGATGACACCGGGCTGTATTAATATACGAAGCCAGATAAAACTAATCAGGTAATCAAACTTAAGGCATGTCTTAAAGACATAAAGGCCGGGGTGACCTGTAATTTTTTTACAACTAAATTACGACAAAACTGAAGTTTTGCAGTCATATAGTTACTTAGGATGGCATTACCTTGGCATCCAGTTTTACTGTAAGGAACCCAAGGGTCATTTTGGACCAGGATATGTCCTTTGCCCTACACATAAAACAAGTATGCAGGACACCCGGACTTCTAAAGAGCTCATAGTACCACTGTACACTGTGCTTCCAGAACGCAGACTTACTTGTGGTTCCTAGAGTCTCCAAAAGTAGAATGGGAGGCAGAGCCTTCAGTTATCATGCTCCTCTACTGTGGAACCATCTTCCAGTTTTGTTTCTGGAGGCAGACACCGTCTCTAAGATTGTCTTTAAGATTACGCTTCAAACTTTCCTCTTTGATAAAGCTTATAGTTAGAGCTGGCTAAGGTGAGCCCTGAACCATTTCTTAGTTCTATAGGGTGAGGTTGCTGGGGGAACTCCCATGATACACTGAGCACTTCTTCTCTCTCCATGCACTTATATCACTCTACAGCATGTCATTAACTTTGTGTCTTCTCTCTCGCTGTCCTCATTCTGCAGGTCTCTCTGACTCCGGACCTACAGGTTCTGGATCTGCCACTACTACTCAGCACTCATCATTATTGTTATTAATTTTCTTCTTCTTCTTCTTGTTATTGTTGTTGTTATCATCATCATCATTATTATTATTAGATGCTGCTATTGTTGCTGCTTTTATTAATAACATTACACCTATAAGTATCACTGTTATTATCATCATTATAACAGCCAGTCTGACAGGGGTTGAGTACAACAGTATATATAGCTGTTCCTGGTCTCCCCCTCTGCCCCCTCTTTCTCCTCTCTCCCCCATTTCTCCCCTCTCAACCCAAAATGGCGAGGAAGACTGCCACTACTCTGAGTAATTTTCCCTCTCCCCTGTCACCAAGTGGTTGCTAATGGCAGAACTATTGGGTTTCTCTCTCTAACATTGTCAGGTCTAGACCTGACTTTTTAAAGTGCCTTGAGATAATGTATCTTGTGATAAATGAAAGTGAAGTGAAATCTATAAAGCAGGGAGTAGGTATTTCTGATAGAAGGAATGTTGAGGTATTCCAGACAGAAGGAAGTAAGAGGTAGTCCAGTAAAAAAGGAAGTTAGAGATAGTCCAGTAAAAAAGGAGGGCAGAGGCAGTCCGACCATTTAGGAGGACTCCTGGTGGTAACACAAGAAACTTTTCTTATGTTCTGTCCCTGTTTTAAGTCCTTGTACCGGTGTCCATGGCCCGGCTCGCCATGTGGCGGGGCAAGGAAAGCGGTTGCAGGCACGTTTCCCATCTGGTCGGTTGTCCTGACAGAGTTTGCTGTGCACTGAGCGCTGCTGCTGCCCCCTGCTGGACTCCAGCTGGCAGCTCACCCAGCGCCGCTGCCAACCAGTCTGACCACAGGAGGCGCTGCAGTCCTCCCAGTCCCCAGTCACCCAGCTGAGGGGACAGAATATTTAAAGTGTTTGTCTACACTTATTACATTTGATTGGTTTATCCTGATGTTAGCAATGCTGTTTCTACAGTCAGTCGTCAGTTAATTAAGTTCCCCTAGCTAAAACAAATGCTGTATAATCCAACAGTCCTGCAATAAATCCTCCTTCATTAAGGTTCTAATGTTCAGTTTTGGATTAAACTATGTTTCAGACGTGTTGATTCAGCTATATGATCATAATGGAGGCTGCAGTTTGTGCTACTGTTGAACTGCGTTGTGTTATATAAAGAGGTGTGTCTGTTGTTTAGCCTGCCCTCATTGATTTGAATGGGCTGAACAGAATTATAGGAACATTTGTCAACATTATGCAATGCAGTGCAACAGCACCACACACGTATCAGTAGTGTGTTACTGTAGTGACTTGTAAAGTGTTACCATGGAGACCTGTAATGCGTTACCGTGGTGAGCTGCAGGCATCTGTGTTGCAGTTGCGGTTGATGGCTCTCGGTTTGTTGATGTTGGAACAGAACATCCTGTGAACCATTTTCCCATCGGCCTTCCTCCTGCAGCCGAACCTCGTGTACTGTTTCCCTGGCAACCAGAGATTACCGTTAACAACACACACATGTTACCTTGGTAACCAAAAGAACAGGCTGTTACCAGCTGCAGAGTTGTGTACCTCCTCCACAGGGTTTGGAGCAGTGCGACCACTTTTTCAGCGCCCACTCATAGTAAATGGTGTCCTCCTGCACCAGGTTGGACTCCAGTGAGGACCGGAGATGGTCCTGTATGATGTACTTATAGGACACCGTCACCTTGGAATCGCTATGGGAACGGACCTAATGCACAGAAACAAAGCAAGGCTAGGGTTGCTCTGGTTTAGCTTCTAATCAGACAGAATGTAAACACATTGGACTTGGATTCCCATGTTGACAGACTGACCATTAGCAGGACTCCGTACTTCAGTGGTCCTGTGGTCTGGATGGACTCTTGCTCCTCAGTGTTGCTGTACTCCCACGCCACACCCTTCTCGATCACCACACGGGATTCTGGGAGCTCTTCTTCATCATTGAGGAAGAGGTGACCCGTCTCCTGGTTCTTCACCGCTGCAGCAAAAAACAAGGTTTTCCAGAGAATAATAAGCTACAGAAGATCTTCATGTCAGACCAAATGTGGTCTACCTCCCTTCTCCTACCTAAGATGTGAGGAGTCCCTTTGAACTCCTGGATCAGCAGGTGTCGGGCTCCTTTGGGGATATCCAGGATCTTCAGGTAACCTAGGTCATAGGAACAATGATCAGTCCATCAATGAATAATGAAAACTCCAACAGAAAGATGATCACTTGCAGCAAAAGTTTCATTTTGAGGTTAATGAGTTAACTGCGCTACCCATCGCCATCAGTGTGTTCTGCATGGCAGGACTGGCTTTATTCTTATGCAATTTTATTACCTAAAATAAGTTCTGGAAATTACCGTTTACATTCCCAAAACATTTTTTTAATTCTGTTTCATAAGTTCCGTACTTAGGACAAAAGAGCCTTTAATATTTGAATGGAACATGTCTCTATTAGAACATTAAACACCAGGAAACTAAAGCATCTCCTAAGACCAGATGTTTTTCAGACCTTGTTTCCTGGTGCTGCGGGTGAAGTTTCCTTTGATGATCTTACAGCTGGAGTTATCTCCTCCACAGACTCCACATCGATCCTCCTGCTGGTCTGAAGCAATCTGTCCATCACAACCTACATGCTGCATGAGGATAGAGGAGATGAGGAGAGAAGAGAGGAAACAAGGAGAGAGGAAACAAGTAGAGAGGAGAGGAAACAAGGAGAGAGGAGAATTCAATTTAGATCTGTTCTTCTCTCAGAGCGATTACCTACACTCTACTGCTGTATGCAACTGTACCACGCTACGTTTGTTCTGTTACGTTATCCTGTGCTATAATATAACTCACTATATCAAACTTATCAACTTGTTATTTTGTTGGATTTCTGTTTGTCTTGTTAGTTTCATTTAATGTATAGAATCAACCAGAGAGTGCAGATGACAATACTTTAATAATCAGTAATTAATGTGTGTTGTCTCTGACGAACAAATTAATTAAGTGAAAAAACTACTGTAGTTTCATGGAAGTTGTAAAACCTTAATTTTATGTTCTTTTAAGATGAATATTGTCATTGTCAGATAAAAGCAGACACTGAACTATGTTAGTATCTAAAAGGAGTCTAAGCTGGGCTTTAGCGGGACTAGTTTATCTGTGTTCATTTTTTCTCCATTATTATTTATGTGGTATAACAAACTCAATTAGTATCTAAGATGTTGGAGCATCAAAGTTCATTTTCAATCACAGGTCAGAAAAGGTTGGTAAATTAGCTTTAGCTTAGGATAGCTGTGGAGTGTAGTCATTACACACAGTTTTGTAAAAATAATTTTCATAAGACAAAACGGACGTCAAAGCGTCAGATTCTGGTCTCAAAGGGGCAGTGTGTAGGATTTAGAGGCATCTAGTGGACTGGTTGAATACTGAATACCCCCCCGTTTTCCAAGCCTGTACGAGAACCTACGGTGGCCTTCAATGGCCAGTAGCTACTTCCAAAACGATGTCATCGTCTACAGCCACATCGAGTAGCCACAATATGTCAAGGTTACGCTAGATAGATATCTGGAAATTGTATTTGGTCATTCAGTCTGTAAACTATAGGACATAGCTTCCATGGAAGATACCGAATATTATTGTTACTTGTTCTGCATTGTGGTAGCGTTTTATTGCTAATGTTAGCCAGATGCTTTGGATGCTAATACAAGCTAACATTAGAAAAGTAATGGTAAAAAGCTTTTTTATTACAGGAGTTTGGTCTGATTGTGAGACAGTTTTAGCAGAATGCATACTTTTTCTCCGTTTGCAGAGTCAAGGAAAGGATAGAGCACCCAGTGACAATATGGAGGTTAGAGGGAGAGGGAGAGGGTGGAGAGGCAGAGGTGGTGGAGTAGTCAGGGCCAGATGTGGTACTCGAGCTACCACAGAGAGACTTGTTCTAGAGATGAGCCTGGAGGAACAAAGGGAGCTCACTGCCCAACTTCTTGAGAGGCAGCTAGGGCTACGTTTTGATACCCTGATGATGCATTGAACAAGAGGGCAAGCTGTGCGTAGTTGTTGCCAGTCAACAAAATGTTGGTGGACAAGACAAAATCTTGCACTTCACCTCCAAAAGCTGCATCCATTGGGACAGATCTAGAAGTCAAATAAAAGTAATAATTGCATTTGGCATGTACCTCACTGGCTTTCACTAGAAATATGTATTTTTATGTGAGCATACAGTTATGATATGGCGTGATTGTCAAGACTTACCCATTGGACACTCGTTGCCGTGCCCCTGGAAGTGATGTTGATCTCAAAGGGTGCAACGCAGTCGCACATATGTCGCAAGCATGAATATATATACCACAAGCTACGTTGTGCAATGAAGTTATGAACTGTTACCTTTGTTCAAGGCCCTCAATTTCTGTGGCTTCTGCAATGACATTCAGATGCTCATCTCTGTAAAGAACTACCTGAGCATGTTCTATACATCAAACATATGGCAATACATCAGGACAGCACAACAGTTCCAATTCGTTGACTTGCCTATCCGTCCCACTAGGACATCCACTAGAACTGGTTATCTCCTAAAGTGCTGGGAGGGTTGGCTCGCCTGGACAAGCACACCAAAATAAATCAAGAATAGCTCAACAACTATCAGGTCAACTACAAGCATGACCTTGATCTTGAATAGATAACAACCTAGAAAATCTTCTGTATGCTAAGTGTCTGTTGTATGTAATTTACTCTGGCATAGTAACATTCGCAATATTACAAAGTGCATCTATGCAGGCTTACGCTCTTTGTTCACGTTGATGAACAAAGTGCCCAAAGTGTGTTAAATTGTTTTCTTTTTATCTCATGGAATATAATCTGAACACAAAGTACTGTGTAGTACAAAGTTTACATCCATTAATGAAGGCTGTGGACACACAGTGCAACCTTTGGCAATGGTATTTACCTTGTGCATAAACAGATTAAACCTATGTGCACAGTAGCAAAAGCTGTGAAAAACCTTTTTATGTACAAATGGAGCAAGTAAATAATATTTCTCACTTTTGATAGGCACTGCAAAGAGGTCTGATTTAATAATAAGCAATAAGCATAAATACAAATTTTCTACCAAGACTGTAAATTGTGAAGTTTGGCTATGTTAGTTGTTGGCTGACATGAGCTCAAAAGCTTTTTTGTTTAACATTACACTTTTATTGGTGAAAATTTTTCAGCAGCTGTGGGCTGATCTCGGTACTGTCACCGGGTTTTTTAGGTCCAAATTCTGGTTTTAGATGTAAAATTACAATCCTGGTAGCAATTAGATATTTTTCAACACTGATATGGGGAAAAAGAATACTTGTGTTGGTAAGTATGCCAATGGCCATGTTCTAGCTAAAGCTATCAAACAACAAATTGCATTTAGATTGCTAGGCTGAATTACCTTTCCAACAACTTCGGCGACACTTTGAAAACATTTGTCCCTCATCAGTGACTTCCATCAGGGAAAGGCCACACCAGTGATTATCCTTGTTTTTGCCGTAACCTGTCCCGATTTCATTTTGCTCGTTTTGGATGATGTTCCGTAGCTTTTTCTTGTGCTAAATAATAAGTACGATTCTTTCTCAAAGTTCAGACTATCGAATCTGTGAGCAAGCGCCAGCAACCACTGATTCCTCTTCTTTCTTTTTCTTCTTCATCTTGCAGTTGGCGCTATAGCTCCACCAAATTCAAGCTGCCATTTCAACGTAAAAACACGACAGGTCCTCTCTACAGCCAGTGTTTGGTTTGTCCGTTCTTGGCTACTGTAGAAGGATGGACGCGCAACGTACGAAGGGCCATTCTACGGTACGCTAACAGAAACACAACGCTAATGAAAACATGACTGTGTATATTATATTCCATTTCTGCCAATAGATTCGCCTAAAATCGACACACTGCACCTTTAACTCAGTTTTGACCAAATATGTAGTTACTGTGTTTTGGCTTTAATTGTAGGGCAACAGAGTGTTCTACACCAGGCTATGCTACAGCGTGCTGTTTTAGTATATTATATCATAGTATCATACTATGCTAATTGATAATACACCGTAGAACACCATGATACAGTCCAGGCTGTGCTGCGCGATATGAGGCCTCGTGCAGTTTTCTGCCTGAAGTTAAAATAAAACACATAAAGAGATGAAGTCACAGCCTGTAGGAAACTGTTACACCAGCTGTTACAGTGGAAACAGTAAAGACTTCAGTAAAAGACAATAGAATACCACAGACTCGAGAATCTGAAACACAATAAAGACCTCACACTCTCCACGGACGCACACACTGTAGGCGTCGCTGTAGGAACACGGCGTCCCATCGTGCGTCATTCTGTTCATGGAAACCACCACCGCCGTCTCCTTGGACTGACAGTACAATTGACAGCGCTCATCCGCTGCAAGCACAGGGAAATATGGATCACATGGGTTTGTATGTCGCTCAGCAGAGACACACACTGTCTGCGCTACTTCGGGTGGAAAATTTAAGGTGGAACGCTAAAAGCTTAAAGAGTTGGGCATTGAAAATATACCTTCAGACTTTAAAGAGTTAAAGGGAAGAGAGGCCACAAGTTTCCCTCCAATAACTGACTGATGAATTTAACATGTGAACAAACACACATACACACAGGTTTGAATGCATATACACATTATACACACACACACACACACACACACACACACACACACACACACACACACACACACACACACATTTGTACTTCTATCTTTGTGAGGACACTCATTAACATAATGCATTCCCTAGCCCCCTTACCCTGACCTAGACCTGGTTCTAACCTGAACCCTGAAACCAGGTCTGAAGCCTCAAACAGCGCTTAGAAGGTGTGAGGACCAGACAAAATGTCATCACAACGATGGTTTACAACTCAGACTGGTCCTCACAATGTATAGTCATACAAGCAAACACACACACACACACACACACACACACAAACACACACCAGGGTTAGTGTCTTTACGGGCAGGGAGTATGTGTAGTGTGTGTATTTACGGTCAGGATGTTCGTAGGGCAGCCACTGATGTTTCTTTCCTTCATGTTCAAAAAATGGATTCCAGACTTTACACTGATCCTCCCTGAAAGACAAAAACGCATCAACCCGCAGGAAAACACACACACTGTGTTACAAAACACACTCACACTGACTGCAGTGATACACAGTAGGACAGAGGAGAAAGCAGTTGTCTGAGAAACCTTTAAACCGGACGAACTGCATCGTTTCTCATGTCTTTGGTACCTTAAACAACACGCCTCCTCCAACACAACGCCGGGCTGGTCTCAGTCAGTCGAGGGAAGAAGAGTAGAGACAAGTCAAAAAGAACAGAGTGGAGTGGAGTACGGTAGAGTCAAGTTCAGTCAGGCTGAATGTAGTGGAGTAAAGTTGAGTAGACCAGAGACATGTCGAGTCCAATGAAATAGAATAAAACAAAATAGGACACGATAGAATACACATAAGATACCAGACTGAACAGTAGGTCCACTGACCTGAAGTCAGTCAGTGGTGGACACTCCTCTTGGCTGCACAGCTGGAATTCGTAGCCGTTTCCAAAGCAGGTGCGCCCCCCGTTGGCTGGACTGAGAACAACAACGGGTTAGTGTCTCCGATTGGTGCGTCTGATCTGTGACGTCACAGATGATTGATAGCTCACTCACGCTGGGTTGTCACAGCGTCTGGTCCGAAACCTGACCCCACCCCCGCAGGTCCTGGAGCAGCTGCCGTACGAACTCCACATTCCCCAGCTGCCATCTTGTCTCAGGAGGTCAGGGGTTAACTTCATGCAGAAACCTTTAAAACAGTGCTTCAACGAGAGACAGTTACCACGGAGACACAAATTAGTTCATCGCAGAGCTGGAGTCGGGATGTGGTCAGCGTAGCTTAGCATAAAGACTGGAAACAGGGGGAAACTGCTAGCCTGGCTCTGATCTACCAACAACTAAGCTCACGCGTTATAGCTCATGTGCTGTTTGTTAAAGAAAGAGTTCCCCCTGAAACCACCAACTGTGGTTTAAATTTCTGTTTTTGTTCAGATTAAACAAACAGATACATGTTAATCAGTGAGCTTCAGAGGTGCTGGTACGTGGATGTTTAACACTGGAATGAGCTAGGCTAGCTGTTTCCCCATTTCTAGTCTTAAGTCGCTAAGCTTAGAAAGCAAATAATATATCCCAAATTATTGAACCATTCCTTTACCATTTAGTTGTTAGCTGCTGCCATGGAAACAGCATAAACAGCAGTCAATGTTCACTGCAAACATGTATTTACACACTAAAAATCACTGGGTCAAAATCAACCATCGTAGCACTGGCTTAACTTTACGCAGTACCAATAGCGCTTTTTTTAAACCAGCAAAACCAGTTTTGTGCTGGTGCTATGTTGACCCAAACTGGGTCAGTGATTTTACATACTTAGTTAAAGATTTTTACAGACTGAATGTCATAATTGACAAAATGACAAAACCGGGATGATTCAGGTGATGTCAACCTGCTAAGGTCCGATCCCAAAAACTTGTCTGGGACAAATCAGTTAAATCCCTCTAACCCATGATGACCTGAGTGTGTCCTCACCTTCCCTGGTCCACACTTTGTCCCGTCGAGCGGCGGACCTTTCTTGGTCTTACAGAAGAACGGGTTGTTGTAGTCACTGCACCACAGCTGTTTACAGGGGTCATGGGTTGTGTACTGGAGACATAAACACAAAGATATTTAGAAAATGTCAAAGTAAGATACGACAATAAATCATAAAGATCAGACGGAAACAGTGACAAGACAGGGAGAAAAGATAATGTTCACTCAAAAGGAAAAGGAAAACCGAAAACCAGTGTGTGGAAATATGTTTTAAACCCCCAGGAAACCCCAGATTCTGACTTCTTAAATCGGAACCAAAGGGAAAACAATCAGAAGAGAACTGAAAGAAACTGTTGAATTAATTCAACACTTAAGTGATAATCGCAGATATGTGAGAGAACACTCGAGTAAGCTTAAGGGCTGAAACAAAATGATTTCATAATCATGTTAAAATGTTGGAAACTCCCTGAAGAGTCATCAGACTCAGAAAAAATGTGATCTGACGTGTTCGTGTAAATCATCCTCCTGAGGAAGTTTTCTGTGCGATGTAATTTCACATTTAACATTCTGAACAGATGTGATGTAGGTCTCCAGCCTGAAAACACATCTGTGCACATTTTAACTTAAATATTTAACTCCTCTTACACTAATTTTAGAGCATTTTTTTCATCTTAGAAAACCGATGCTCTCTGTATGTTATTGTATATACAGTATTTGTCCTCGCAACATAATGGCCTGTGTATTGGGTGGTGGTTCAATTTAAAGTTTTTTCTTAAGTATATAATTTTTTTGGAATATTTTTTTATCCTAGAAAACTGGTGCTGCTTACTGTGTGCTATTCCACTATAAAAAAAAATCTTCTTCTATTTGTCAGTTTAGTCTGTAACTGTGTCCCTTAAGTCCTTTCTTAAAACAAGTGAAATTGGTGATGTGCATGTATTATTTTTCCATATTTGGTATTTATGTCAGTATGGCATGAGTTTAATTTCATATTATGCAACCTTGTTTGTCCTTGAACACAAATCAATTTTTGGTCACAAAATTTCATAAAGTTTTGAAGTAACTTTAAGTGGAAAAATGGGGAAGACTTATTAACTCAAAGGTTCCTTAATTATTTGTTAAAAACTGTCAAAAATGACTGAAAATCTAAAAACAAAAGATGAAGCTTTGCCGATGCCTTTTATGATGCTGCGAGTGTCACTAAAAAGGGCGAGGCTCCTCCTGAATATGCAAGAGGTCAAAGGTCAACTCTTATCACATGTTCTGGATACAGACAGACAGACAGATAGACAGACATACTGCAGTACAGAGACTGTATCCTGGTCCAAAGTCGTAGCGACACTGTTGGTCCATTGAGTACTGAAACCCCGGCAACTGAGGCTGAGCCGGCCAGTCGTGGTTAAACGGGTCGTCACGGAGACAGTCATAGGTACTGCAGAGAGAGAGACAGACAGGACAGAGTTGTTGAACGACATACAGTTTGTTCAAACATCCACCTGAACAGGCCGATTTAGCTTCACAACCAGAGTTCAATGCAGAGTACAGAAGCAGTGTTATGTGTAGTACCAGAGACATTACAAGAGAGGGGTCAAACCACCTCAAGCATTCTGAATAGAAAAGTCCCTGACACCAGAGATGGCGGTTGTATTACACATATTCCACTCCTTCCGCCCAAAAGCCAATTGTCAGCTTTATAACAGCCAAACGGGAAACATATCGAGCCAATCGTGTTGTCGCACTGACGCAAGCAAAACCTTGCACACACGTAGTAAAAGTATAACCTGGGGGATAAAAAGCGTTTTAAAACTTATTTAGGGGTAAAGTCAGCAAACTTTTTTATCAGATTTGTCGGGTGATTCTATACATGCAGTTTTTATGTCCCGGTGACCATTGAAAGTGCAGTTATGGCTCTCTCCCCATTCATTTAAATGGGGGCCTGGTCTTGCTAGCCCAAAATATCTGCCCGGGGATGTTGCCGAGATGGCTGCTAGGGGGCAAGCCTTGTCTATAGGGACTTTGGTAGTACTCACTGCAAGTACTGGTGCAGCTCCCTCCAGCTGCACCTGGACCAGTGGTATCGATGGAAGGTGGCCTGAACCCGCGGAGACATGATGCTGCCCAACGGCACATCATCAGCACAGTTATTCGCCTCACCGTCATGCTCCATACCTAACCTGAAGGCGGACAGACAGGAAGGCAGACATGGAGACAGGGAAGCAGACGGGAAGACAGGGAGACAGGGAGACAAACCGACAGAGAGATAGACAGACAGGGAGACAGGGAGAAAGAAAGACAAGTAATGAAGAGAAACAGCAGCAAATTCCTATCAACTACAATAAGCTGAAATGGTAATAAAGTATTGAATCTTGGAAAATTCCTATACATTATGGTAAAGATAAAAGTGAGTGTGATATTACTCCTACTATGACACCTGGGAGTCTGTTAACATCTCTGTTTGGACACCTGAGAGTCTGTTTTTGTCTCTAAGTGGACACCTGGGAGTCGTCATTGTCTGTATGTGAACACCTCTGAGTCTGTTATCATTTCTACCTGGGAGTCATTTTGATGTTTTTAATAGTTTTTTTTTGTTTTTTTTTTTTAAATAAATAAATATATATATATATATATACACCTTGTAAATGTGTGAAAGTGTTTCTGATTACTAGTACTGCCAACCAGTGAAGTGTGTGTGTGTTTGTTTGTCTCACACATGTCCTGTTTCATGTGCAGCTACGAAAGCCGAGGAAAAACCATCTTCCAAAACGAGGACACAACTCCGATATAAGCGACACATTCCTGTGACAGGAGCATAACCTGCAGAGACGGATCAAAAGATCAACGGTCAGGAGTCATTTGGGATCACGTGATTAGCGGCAGCAGTGGTGTTAGTAGAGCAACTTGTATTATTAGTAGTAGTATTAGCAGTAGTAACCTGCATGCCGGAGGGGAAGAACTCCTGCCTGGTCAGGTAGATGCTGTTAGTAGAAGTAGTATTTGTAGTATTAGTTGTAGTTTTAGCAGTAGTACCCTGCATGCCAGACGGGCCGAACTCCTGTCTGGTCAGGTAGATGGTGTGGTCGTGCTGCTCGGCGTGACTCTGCTCCCTCTGCTGGAGATACGACCAGCCACAAACGTTTTCCAAACTCTTCTGGGGATTCCCCACAGAGATCAGCTCCTGGGACTGATGGAGGGACACTGTTGGTTTTTACTGCTTGTTTGTTTTTTTTTAAACTTACTTGTCCTGTACCTGCAGGGCTGTAGTGGAGTGCAAACAAAGTTTGCCATTTTTTGGTTTGGTCGTCAACGTCCTGTTTTTAGGTGTTCATGCGTATTTAAATACCCCTTTTTTTTAATGAGGCATCATGGCAGTGATTTATAATGTTCGCCATCGTCTGTGCTCAGCGAGCACTTTGTCAGTCCTGGAGACTGAAACCTGACTTACCGGTGGAATGCCTACAGACAACAGAAGGACCCAGGCTGCCAACGCGCATTAGGAAGCAGGTTGCACAGGGTGGAATCTCACATCACATTCGGTTGAGAGGAGCAAAACCTCCTCTCCCAACAATAAACTGTGAGATCTCTGAGGAACTGCCTTTCACGTTTTTCTGAGACATGGTTGAATCCCTCAGTTGATAACAACACTCTTACATTAACGGGGTCTGGGACACTGATATGACAGTGCGGAGACCAAGAGCCCACGGGGACGACGATTTGAGGGAGTGTGTGCATAAACAGCAAATGGTGTAAAAACTATACGGTAAGATACACCACGAATACACCTGACAAAGAACTCCGTTTGGTTTCACTAAGGCCCACATATTTGAGTTTGGACAGATTTTTGCGACCTTGGTTTATACCCTGTAGCTATCTCCCCAGATGGATCAAAAATAATACTGGATGACTTAAATGGTCGCTCGTTAACATTGGCTCTGCCACACTATCAGCAATGTGTTAGATGCTACACTATAGGACCAAAAACTATTGATTTATGCTATGGCTATATTAATGCTAGCTATAAAGCAACCAGAAAAACCACTGATAAGTGGAGCCCAAAAATGACACTGTGTTTACTAACATCCTACTGAAAAAAATGAAAAATTGAAAAACCTAACTCAAGATCAGTGAAAGTTTGGGGTGAGGCCAGTGTATTGACTTTACAAGGTTGCTTTGAATATACGGACTGGGAGGTGTTTGAATGCCTAGATATAGATGAATATACTGAAGTGGTTGCATCTTATATTAACTCCTGCATTGATAATGTGATCCCCACCAAACAAACAAAAACATGTGCAAATACTAGACCGTGGGTCAGTGTTGTTGTGAAAAAGGCATCTAATTGGAAAAGAACGGGCATTTAAAATGAATGACAGACACACTGGAAAACTAATTCAGAGAGAAATACAGACTCAAATAAACCAAGCAAAGAGGGACTACCACACAAAAGTGGAGCCGCTACTCAAGGACAACGATGCAAGCGAGGCGTTGCCAGAATAAAGACGGTGGTTGGCCTGAAGTCACAGCCGACCAACTCTGCACAAACAGTAGAAAAGAGTTTGACAATAGCTTAAATTTGCTTTTCTTCGCATCACAAGACTGATAAAGTATCTCAGTTACAGCTCAAGGGGGACCGGAGAGAGGACGGCACACCAAAATGTGTAACATCAGAGGAAGTGTGGTACAACCTAGGAAATCCGTAGGCTCAGATGGAATGGATGGAAACATGTTAAAGAAGCATTGTGAGCTGTTAAGCCCTGTAATCACTAGACTTTCAAGCATCACTGGACTCACAAATAATTCCAAGGTTATTGAAAATATCTAAAATAATCCCACTACTTTAAAGGACAAATCCCTCTGGTATCAAATGATTTTAGACCTGTAGCCTTATCCCCAGTGGTTATGAAATATTTTAAGCAAATTTTTTTTATCTCACTTAAAGTCTGAAACCAATGATCACATGGATTCTTTACAATTTGCATACAGAGCAAAGAGGGGTGTGGAGGATGCAACAGTCACACCTTTGAACCAAATTTTTACGAAGACCTGGAATCCCCATCGTCTTATGTGCGTTTGCTGATATCTAATCTGCCTTTAGTACTGTCCGGGCAGATCTGTTGAACAGTAACACTATGTTCATGTCCATGGAGGACAGTCATCCGTCATCAGCAATCAGACTGCGGTACCACAAGGTTGTGTCCTCTCTCTGTTCTGATTGTTGCAGCCATCAGGAAAATTGTATAATGATAAAATTTGCAGATGATGCAGCTCTGACAGGCCTTTTAATCGACAATGAGACCAGTTATAGAGCTGAGATTAACCACTTCTATGACTAGTGTTCAGGTAACTCACTGATTTAAAACACAAAGAAAACTAAAGAAATGATCATTGATTTCAAGGGGAATTCCTCTCTGTCTCCTGTAATTATGAACAACACAACCGAAAAGGGTACAGGAGTACAAATACCTGGTCACTATAGCAAACTGGCATGGAATTCTAACATTAGCGGTAGGTTTGAAAAAGCTCAACAACTTCTCTACTTCTTAAGGAAACCTAGATGTTATAGGGTGGACAGAACTATGCTTACAATATTTTATAAGACCTGCATTCAGAGTATGTTGGCCTTTTGTATCCAGTGTTAGGGGTGGAATTGTCTGTGCAAAACAAGAACAAATTGCACAGGGCTGTGAAATTGGATGGCAAGATAACTGGGTTACCAATGGGCAGTAATACTTTCATGAGAGACCAGTACACCTTGATTTTAGCTCATAAGATCATAGCAGATCCACTGCACCCTCTATGGTCTGAATATGTGCTCTTATCTTCAGGGCGAAGGTATAGCATGCCCAGGATGCGGACTAAAAGAGGCATCACATCCTTCGTCCCAGGCAGCATTCAGCTGCTTAACAAGCTCTGATTTCAATGTCTGAATCCAAATCAGAATTTTAGCCCTTCTTGAACTTGCACTTAATGTAAATTATCGATCTCCCAAATGATGCTTTTTAAGATGATTTAACATGATTATTTTTTAATTTGTTTTATGTTTTATGTCTTATGCTCTCTGTGCAATGCTAATTCCGCGAGGGGCAATAAAGTTTCCATTTATTCATTCATTCATTCAATACCACTTTGCGATAGTGGGTCACCATAGAGTCCAGTCTGCCCTCAGTCCAACATGAGATTTTGAATAAGTAGCTCTGCTCAGAGTACCTATTCTAACCTCCTGTCTTGTGACCGTGGCGATCGCTGAAGCTCTTGGTAAGTAAACAGCTGTTAATGCTAATTTTAGCTATGTAATGATTGCAAAAACTTACTTATAGCACCATTAAATAACACACTGAAAAGTAATTAGCTATCAGCCCAATGGAACTTGATACCAGCAGTGACCAAATAGATGGAACCAGAGCGTTTGAAAGTAGGGCAGAAAATGGAAATGGTCATTGTTCAATGCTCTTTTTATAAAGAGCAGTAACGCCACCTCCCTGACCCTCTTTATCTATCTAGACTTTAAAGTGAAACTTATACAGAACTAGTTATATGAAATTTGGAGTAACAATGTGATCTTGTTTTCCTGTGGGACATATTCAGAGTATAGTCCAAAGCTACATGAAACTAAACTGGTCTGAGTTACTTACTCGTTTAGAACAGATAAATAAGAATGATATTTAACAACACAGACTCTCACAGGCCTGTACTGAGAGGGCCCACAGAGCAGTAGATGAGGTCATAATTTATTACAACTTCTGCCCTGTGGACATGTAAAACCAACAAAACCAACTAAGAAATCTTCCCATTTGTCATTCCCGAACAACAACTGGAAACTTTAGTTTTTTTTACAGAAAAATGTCCTGACCAGAAACCTTAAATAGTTTTGAACAGTCACAGTTTAATACCTTCGTTGGAGACAGCATGATGATTCTGACCAGGACAACATTGATGTTGGCGCCCAGAGAATGATCCTGATAGATCTCATTAACCTGGAACAAAGAGAGAGAAAGAGGTGCTCCATGTATCAGTAATGTTTGCAATCTAAACCTACATTTTAAGAAATACTAGAATGTCATCTAAGAATTGTTTTTCGGAATTCTGAAATTAATCCTCTTAGAACTGCAACATTATTGTGGTGGAGGGATTTCCTGTTGTTTTGTGTGCAGCACTGGTTCATGGTAGGGTCACCATGGTAAACTGGTTCCAGGTGTGAGACCAGAGAGTGGTCACAGAACCTTGCCAGCCTGATCCCACATTAACACCTTGGGCTAACTGCCTTTGGGCATGCCCCCAAGCAAACACAAGGACAAGAGTCCACTATGATTCCAGCTGAGCTGCAATTAAAGCTGGAAGATCAGATGGACTGGACCTTGAACCCTATAGTATGACTCTTGGCACATTTGTGGTCCTTTGTTATTGGACTGCTTTAATGGCCGTGACTTTTTAGCATCACCCACCACGTTTAAGCAAGAGGTAGTTCACAAATGTATCTGGTACCAGACCATCCCTTGGTGGTCTGGTACCAGGTACATTTACAAACTACCTCATACGCTCAAGGTCATATCATTAGATCTGCAGCTGTACTTTTTGGACATCAAGGTGAAGAAAAACGTACAGCTGCCAGCTAATCACCAACTGGTGGTGAGTTGGATCACCACTTGGTGATTAGCAACCTTCCAAATCAGGCCAGTAAACCCAAATGTGTAGTTAACTTACTTAGTCCTCATGGTCCCCTGTGGACCATAAAGCCACCTTGTGCTACCCCCATCGTTCGCTATCCTTGGCAACATATGGAACCTCCCCCTAACTTAACTTTATCTTGGCTGGTTTGTTCGTCACAGTTCTGTTCAGGGTCTATTTGTTCTGCCAGGGTTTTTTATTTTGCCTGGATGAGTTGAGTTTCAGCTCAACCTCTGGAGTGTGATCTGCTTCCATTAGAAGCTGATGTCCCAGCTATCGAAGTCATTCTTATTTTACTGATGATGTTCTTACTTCTGTTTATGGTGTATATTCCTGGGTTGTGATTGAGTTGGATAGGAGACTGCAAAACCATATTCTGTCCAATGGGTTAAACATGGGTTAAAAAGCTCTCTCACTGGGAACCTGGAGAGCTCATGGGAGTTTGACCATTCAGTCTACAATATGCTTTGTGGATTTGGAGATGATTAGCTCATCTTTAAGTTTACCTTTCAGCTGCAGCCCACCAACAGGCAAAACTAGAGCTCACCATTACTCATTACTTCATCAACATCATTGACATTCACCTAAATCGATAATCTGTGTTAGTGCTTTCATGTTTTCACCTACTATGTTCATCAGTGTCAGAAGATATTTCTGAATGTGGTCTCGGCCGTGGAAAAGAAGAACAGAATAATCCACAGCTAACAAAACCTAGAGCAGGAAAAGACAGTGCAAAGAGAGGTTAAAACATTCAGTAAACTCTCAATTCAACAGTTCATTGATATCTATATTAAACATTAACCTCAATGTTAAATAGCTCAGCCTCTTCAATGTAGCGCCGTCGTCGAGCTGAGCTGGACGTTGACCACAACGCATTCTGGTTCAAGTTCAGAGAACCTAAAAGAGGACCTGGAGACAGACAAAAGAATCATCTCAGTGATCACTTAAATAATTTTTACACACTGGTCTGTTCGTAGTGAAGTCAGTATGAATTGCTTTGTTTTACACTGGTGTACATGTTTACACGTATTTAGAGGAAGTCCCGTGGACCCGCTGTTTGTCAGTGTATAAACCCAATACCATAGGTCAACATTTTTTTTAACAGTTTTTATAATTTGACGTTGGTAATACATTAGTTTTCTTTTTCTGTTATTTTGATGAATGTTTGAATGATCTCAGTGGAACTGAATGACTTGCCAGGGACCTCAACGAGAGTCAGGTGACCTCAACGCTGTTAAATGGTTTGCTTACGTCCATAACTCCGCAGATAGTTGCAGTTATAATCAGATGATCACTTTCAAATTTAAACAAATTATTCACCCTTCAGTTTTGTTATTGGGTGTATCCAAATGCTGATCTATAATAAAGACCATGCAGACTGTGTTTGATTCAAGGCTGGTTTTTAAGAGAGCCTGTAGGTCCATCTTTCCATTCTTCCCGACCCGCGTAGCCTGTGATAGATAAGATGGGGTTTACCTTAACTTTGTCTTACCACTACAGCACAGAGCGTCCTGTATTTTCTGTTGTACAGACCTGATCAGACAGACAGCAGCACGAAAATATGACAGGATGTTTTCATTGAGACTAAACATGCAGGTCAGCGAACCGTCGTCCAGTAAACCTCCTGATTACAAACGGCACAAAATTAAGCTTCAGTCCAGTTTCTGTTTCACTAAATGATATTTTCATCCAGATGCGATAATCTCTCTGTTTTCCACATCTTGTACTGATGCTTCCATCAAACAAAAACAGTTACTCTGCTGATCTGAAGTTTAACATCCAACAAATGTTTGTGTCTGTTGAATCTGTTGTTAGGGAAATGACGTCAGTGATAAGAAACAGGCACTCTGAGCTCTCGCCTTGCTACCAGAGGCTCAGGCTGAGTTGAACTAAGGTGAAATAAAACTCTCTCCTCATTGGCTGATGTTGTTTTGAAGACAAATAGATTTCAGGAGTCAGAGACTGAGAGGATGAACAAGTCATGAGCTGAACTATCCGTCAACTCTAAGCCCAAACCTCCAAAACCTCCAAGAATCTGAAACTCGGAAACTCGGACTGCCACGTCGCAGCTGGCTGAGTGAGTGTGTGTGTGTGTGTGTGTGTGTGTGTGTGTGTGTGTGTGTGTGTTGTAAAGCTCCAGTTGTCTTTGCCAAGTTTCCTGGAACAATTTCACAACAATTTCAGTTTGATTCCGTCCCTCTGCAGAAACAGCACAGCAGATATTTTGAAGGATTTTTAACAAACTACACTGTAAAAAAACACAGTTCAGTTAAGTTCAGTGTTTGTTCACACAAAGTCTCCTCTTTGGTTTTAATGGGAACTGAGGCACTGAACTACTGAAGCACTCTGCACTTATTTGTAACATATAAATCGATCTTTCATAAAAGACATCTGATAAATCAAAACTACCACCATTATGTTACAACTTACACCCATCAGCCACAGTGTAAGTTGTAACAAAAAACCAGTCAATGGCTGATCGGTGGACATACACGTACATAAAACATACGAGAGAGAAGTTCCCTGACCAAAATGCACGTGACTGCTGTAAGCACTGACGGTGATTGAAATGATTCTACTGCCAGTATTTGACTCTGGACCTTACAGTTGGGATAATCAACTGAAAATTCATTGCCCTTAACATTGTAATGACTGTCTTGGCATTAAAATGCTTAACACAAAAATAGGCTTCAATGTAATATATAACTCAAAACAGTTCATAAACTGTGTGTAATGCTATGCGTTTGGAAATTTGAATGAAGTATGCAGTGTAAACAGGTAGTGAGTTGTAAATATAGTGAAATGGAGGGAGTGAACGGGCTCCCATCGGCTTTAAAATGTCACATAACTGAAATCTGTACATGTCACCATATTCAGTTCATGTACAGCTGAACAGTGTGCAACACTGAGCATCGTGAGGATTTTAGTGAAGTTTGTTCTGTACATACAGGAAGTGTAGTGCTATAAATACAATAGCACTGAATGAGCCTCTGTAGACTGTATTGCAACGTGTAATTGGTAAAAAGTAACTGAGAATAAGTGATAAACTCCATACTCCATCACCAATGACCTATACACATTGTCAAGTTTGTCCCAGTCGCAATGTCAAACTCAGATTTGAGTCACAAGGTCAAGTTTATTCGAGTGACTGGGTTAAGTCTGTTGTCGAGTCAGTAGGGTGACATTCGAGTCATATTGCCAAGTTTCTTTAAGTCATAAGTTCAAATTTATTCCCGTAAAAAGACCACGTTTGTTCCAGTCAGGAAGGTCATGTTCAAGTCACAAATTCAGGTTCGGGTTACAAGGTAAGGGGTCTGTTATCTCACCTCGGAGGAAGTCATCGGGAGTTTGATTGACAGCCGGTTGTTTCTTGATCGCTGAGGAGCGATAAACGATGTGCTGTCGTCCTCCCTCCTCCTCGTCTTCTCCTCCTTCTGTCCTCCTTCGATCCAACGGCTCAATGAAAAACTCCTCCTGACCTGTTCGGATCATCCCTGCCTGGGACACACAGAGAGCTGTCATCTACTGCCAATCTGTGGTACATCTGTGGTTCAACTGCTGTAAATTTAATGTCTATTTTTCAAGTCTGAGTCAGCAATTTTCAGATTTGACTCAGCATTATTTGAGTGAATCAGCATTATTATAGTCTAGATCAGCATGACTTCGTCTGTCACTAATGACCAAAAACCATCAGTTTAAGCAAAAACTGATTTATTCCGTTCCTGTTTTTGTGTCCACCTGTAGCTACAGTACATTCAGAAAGTATTCCGACCCCTTCACTTTTTTCACATTTTGTTATGTTGCAGCCTGATGCTAAAATTGTGAAATCAATTTATGAATTCAATGATTTTTAAAAACTCAGATTGATTTTGTAAAATTCATTTTTCCCCTCATCAATCTACACTTAATACCCCATAATGACAAAGCAAAAACAGACTTGTAGAAATTTTTCGCAGCTTTTATTAAAAAGGAAAAACTGAAATATTGACATAAGTATTCAGACCCTTTACTCAGTATTTAGTTGAAGCACCTTTGGCAGAGATTACAGCCTCGAGTCACCTTTGGTTTGACGCGTCAAGCTCTGCACACCTGGATTTGGGGATTTTCTGACATTCTTCTCTGCAGATCCTCTCAAGCTCTGTAAGGTTGGATGGGCACCATTGGTAAACAGCTGTTTTCAGATCTCTACAGAGATGTCATTGTCCTGTTGGAAGGTGAACCTTCAGCCCAATCTGAGGTCCTGAGCTCTGGACCAGGTTTTCATTAAGGATATCTGTACTTTGCTGACTTGTCTCCTTGTCCCTGCTGCTGAAAAACATCCCCACAACATGCTGCTGTCCCCACCATGCTTCACCGCTGGGATGCTATCGGGCAGGCGATGAACAGTGCCTGGTTTTCACTAGACATGACGCTTAGAATTGGTTGCCCTTCTGAAAGTGTCTCCCATCTCCACAGGATCTCTCGACCTCAGCCAGAATGACCCTTGGGACCCTTGGGACCCTTGGCAAGGCCCTTCCTATTGCTCAGTGCAGCCGGGCGGCCAGCTCTGGGAAGAGTCCTGGTTTTTCCAAACTTCTTCAATCAAAGAATTATGGAGGCCAATGTTCTCATGGGAGCAGAATTTTTTTTTGTAGCCTTCCCGAGATCTGTGCCTCAACACAATCCTGTCTCTGAGCTCTGCAGGCAGTTCCTTTGAACTCATGGCTTGGTTTTTGCTCTGCTATGCATTGTCAGCTGTGAGACCTTTATATAGTCAGGTGTGTGCCTTTCAACATCATGTCCAATCAGTTGAATTTACCACAGGTGGACTCCAATCAAGGTGTAGAAACATCTCAACCATGATCAAGAGAAACGGGAGGCACCTGAGCTAAATATCAAATATCACAGCAATCGGTCGGAATACTAACGTCAATGTGACATTTCATTTTTTCGTCTGACAAAATCTCCAGACACATAAGTTAAAGACAACGGCTGTGCTGAGATTCCAGGTATATTTACTTGTAAAATGATCAATCAGAGAGAAAGTTAGAAGGTCATTTACGTCTGTGTCGGCAGCCATGCGTTCAATCGAATGAGACGCACAGAGAGGTTTGTCTGCGGAGAGAAAGCCCGACCTCGTGCTTGCCTGGCAATGCTGACGACTCTCTTCTACGGAAAGTAGCTAAAGTTTAGTCATTAGGTGCCTTGGTGAAGAAAAATCAGTAAATGTAGCTTCAAAGGTGCTAATCATTTCAAAGAGCAATTGCAACTGGAGAAACTCTAACACTAGGTTGACCAATCAGTGGTGTAGCTTCATCAGTCAGTCAGTGACATTCGTGTTTGTAGGACTGGCCCCTCTGTTGTGGTCAAGCTAAAAAGAGAAGGGGTTTGAATACTTTCTGAATGCACTGCGTAATGTATATAGTCAGCAGTTGTTGCTTTAACTGCAGTCAACTACTACAGCAGGAAAATATTCCTTTTATTTTTCCTTTCCTTCTCCTCATCCACTTTAAACTCTTCTCATCTTTCCTCCACATCTGGCTTAAATCAGGCGGCTCTGCCCACGCTGTAAAAAGTGATGGTAAACTCAGACCGCATCGGACAGATTTCTCTGAGTTAAAGTGGGTTCTTTCCTTCATGTTGCACAGTGTTTGGTTCATGTCTCTGCAGGCCTGAAGTCATTTCTGCTCTCACATGCATCTACTTGTTTCTATTCACTGTTTCTATTCTGATTTCTGCTGCCGATAAGTGAACTTTACAAGAAAAAAAAAAGTTAAAGTCTGTATTTACTTGTTTTATTTTGAAAACTTTTATGAGCTGCTTTTGAGAGCAGAGCTATAGAAGGACATTTATTGTCATTATTGTTTATATAATTTTTAAAATTTTCCTTCATCTGTCCAAGATCTGTGAATAAACTGAGATTTCGTCAATCGAAGGGGATTAAAACCTGCAGCAGATACTGAGTGCTCAGTAAAATATTCCTCTCATGCTTCAGTTTTTCTGTCCATCAGTGTTGGAGTGTTAAACTCTGTGGTTTCAGGTGCTCTCACTGCAGCACATATGGAAAACCAGAAGGCTCAAAAAAATGGCAACAGCTGTCCAAACATCTGCCTCCATCAGCAGCTGGAGCTGCAGCTTCATCAGAGAGGACGAAGATGATGATATTGTGCAGGTTTCTGGGCATTTCTGTTCTCATAGGTTTACACTTTTAACAGTCCTTATCCAACTTTTGTCTTCCAAGTGATTTTGTGTGTGTTGGAGGTCTTCTATCAGCTCTGCTCCTTTAAAATACTGTACACGATTGTTTACATTTATGATTTGGTTTTCTGGTTTTTCGTTCAGTCATTTCTTCAGCTGCCTCCATGGGAGAGAAGTTTTGCAGTCAGGTGACATCAGTCAGTCAAACATCAGTTAAACCCACTGGTTATAAATGGCACAGAGCTCGACCTGACTTACCCCAGTCATTTTACTGACACTTTAACAAAACTTTTGAGTCTGAACATTAAAAACCGCAAAAGATGCAAAGAGATAAAACAGATTTAATAAAACTGATAAAAATGGGGATGTCATGGAGTGTTTTAAAGAACTGTGTGTAAACTCTCTTCAGTTCAGTTCAGGGTTCTTCTGCAGGGTCGGACAGCTGCTTGCATTAGAGGCATCGACTGCGCCCCAGTGTCAGCAGCAGGTCTGATCAGATTTGTGGTGGGTTTCTCGGTCCAGGTTTACAACTAAAGGAGACTGTGCGTTGGAGCCATTTTGGATTGTGTTCATTGGTGTATGTGTATCAAGTAGTATGTGTTCACTTGTAGTTCTCTCTTTTGCACAGTAGGTGGTATGTGGAGTATGAGGAAAGTAAAAATAGGTGAATCAGTAATCACAGAGCAGGTGTGTCGTTTACCGGAAGATTCACACGGTTTTTTGAGCGTCAGGTGTAGCGTGCCCGGGAGCCATTTCTTTGTTTGCATGCAAATTATTAAAAGGTTGCCATCCATCGACACTGTGGGTGGACCAGATAAAGTCCAACTAAATACAATGAAGAATGGCTAAACAGACGTCAAGTCAAGTCAGAAACACTATGACCTTGAGTTTGACTTTGAAAAAGCAGCCCAACATCCACCTGTTCACTTGTCTTTATTGTTTTTTATTCATTTATACGTTCATTCATTTCTATTCTATGATGTGTTTATTTTTCTTAAGTCTGTATTTACTTGTTTTATTTTGAAAACTTTTATGAGCTGCTTTTGAGAGCAGAGCTATAGAAGGACATTTATTGTCATTATTGTTTATATAATTTTTAAAATTTTCCTTCATCTGTCCAAGATCTGTGAATAAACTGAGATTTCGTCAATCGAAGGGGATTAAAACCTGCAGCAGATACTGAGTGCTCAGTAAAATATTCCTCTCATGCTTCAGTTTTTCTGTCCATCAGTGTTGGAGTGTTAAACTCTGTGGTTTCAGGTGCTCTCACTGCAGCACATATGGAAAACCAGAAGGCTCAAAAAAATGGCAACAGCTGTCCAAACATCTGCCTCCATCAGCAGCTGGAGCTGCAGCTTCATCAGAGAGGACGAAGATGATGATATTGTGCAGGTTTCTGGGCATTTCTGTTCTCATAGGTTTACACTTTTAACAGTCCTTATCCAACTTTTGTCTTCCAAGTGATTTTGTGTGTGTTGGAGGTCTTCTATCAGCTCTGCTCCTTTAAAATACTGTACACGATTGTTTACATTTATGATTTGGTTTTCTGGTTTTTCGTTCAGTCATTTCTTCAGCTGCCTCCATGGGAGAGAAGTTTTGCAGTCAGGTGACATCAGTCAGTCAAACATCAGTTAAACCCACTGGTTATAAATGGCACAGAGCTCGACC